>NC_090350.1:42658504-42758504 GCF_035084215.1 Heptranchias perlo | reverse complement strand
AAGTGTTTTCAATTTTGAATAGGTTCATTCTGGGCCCCAAAAAAAGCTTCCTGTAAAAATAGACTCAGAAACTTTCCAATTCCTGCTGAATTGGTGAATTGGAGCCACTCAGTATTTTAATTCTGCTTCTGATTCTTTTCGTTTTGCAAATCACATTTAGTGAATAAACACAGGAACAGTGAAATTGCTCAATAAGAAAAGACCTAAGGTCCATCTAAAACCCTTTTTACCATCCGAGCAGTCACATGATACAACGATAATGGAGTTTTTGACTAATTATAGCAATCAATCTCTATCAATGAGTCTACAACAGACCCAGACATGAGGCGAGGGAAACCCCCAGTGGTGGAAAGCTTTGGGAAACTAGAAAGAAAGACTTGCATTTATATAGCGCCTTTTAAGACCTCAGGACGTCCCAAAGTGCTTTACAGCCAATGAAGTACTTTTTTTTGAAGTGTAGTCACTGTGGTAATGCAGGAAATGCGGCAGCCAATCTGCGCACAGCAAGATCCCACAAACAGCAATGTGATGATGACCAGATATTCTGTTTTAGTGATGTTGGTTCAGGGATAAATATTGGCCCAGGGGAGAATTCCCCTGCTCTTCTTCAAAATAATGCCATGGGATCTTTTACGTCCACGATCCCAGTGTAGAGCTCACTACACCCGCCTAATGAGGCTGGTGGGAGATTGGTCGACCGGACTGATTTGTTTATTAGTGAGGAGTTGTCTCTCAGGGGGAGAGGGGTGTTGGGGGGGGTGTTGAGGGGGGGTGAGGGAGAGGGAGGGAGGGAGGGAGTGTTTTGAAATGATGAGTGTGAGGCAGGTTTGATGGACCAGCTGATCTTTCCCTGCCCGTTAATTTTGCGAGTCAGTATACAGGATTACCTCACTATCTCACCTCAATATTGATCTTTTAATACATCCCAACATCTGATTGGTTTTACTCACTGCCGCTGAGCATTGTTGCGATAGCTTCAATTTATTGTCAATCAGGACCCCCAGATCTCTTTTTGTTTTATTCGTTCACGGGATGTGGGCGTCGCTGGCAAGGCCGACATTTATTGCCCATCCCTAATTGCCCTCGAGAAGGTGGTGGTGAGCCGCCTTCTTGAACCGCTGCAGTCCGTGTGGTGACGGTTCTCCCACAGTGCTGTTAGGAAGGGAGTTCCAGGATTTTGACCCAGCGACAATGAAGGAACGGCGATATATTTCCAAGTCGGGATGGTGTGTGACTTGGAGGGGAACGTGCAGGTGGTGTTGTTCCCATGTGCCTGCTGCCCTTGTCCTTCTAGGTGGTAGAGGTCGCGGGTTTGGGAGGTGCTGTCGAAGAAGCCTTGGCGAGTTGCTGCAGTGCATCCTGTGGATGGTGCACACTGCAGCCACAGTGCGCCGGTGGTGAAGGGAGTGAATGTTTAGGGTGGTGGATGGGGTGCCAATCAAGCGGGCTGCTTTATCTTGGATGGTGTCGAGCTTCTTGAGTGTTGTTGGAGCTGCACTCATCCAGGCAAGTGGAGAGTATTCCATCACACTCCTGACTTGTGCCTTGTAGATGGTGGAAAGGCTTTGGGGAGTCAGGAGGTGAGTCACTCGCCGCAGAATACCCAGCCTCTGACCTGCTCTCGTAGCCACGGTATTTATATGGCTGGTCCAGTTAAGTTTCTGGTCAATGGTGACCCCCAGGATGTTGATGGTGGGGGATTCGGCGATGGTAATGCCGTTGAATGTCAAGGGGAGGTGGTTAGACTCTCTTTTGTTGGAGATGGTCATTGCCTGGCACTTATCTGGCGCGAATGTTACTTGCCACTTATCAGCCCAAGCCTGGATGTTGTCCAGGTCTTGCTGCATGCAGGCTCGGACTGCTTCATTATCTGAGGGGTTGCGAATGGAACTGAACACTGTGCAGTCATCAGCGAACATCCCCATTTCTGACCTTATGATGGAGGGAAGGTCATTGATGAAGCAGCTGAAGATGGTTGGGCCTAGGACACTGCCCTGAGGAACTCCTGCAGCAATGTCCTGGGGCTGAGATGATTGGCCTCCAACAACCACTACCATCTTCCTTTGTGCTAGGTATGACTCCAGCCACTGGAGAGTTTTCCCCCTGATTCCCATTGACTTCAATTTTACTAGGGCTCCTTGGTGCCACACTCGGTCAAATGCTGCCTTGATGTCAAGGGCAGTCACTCTCACCTCACCTCTGGAATTCAGCTCTTTTGTCCATGTTTGGACCAAGGCAGATCTCTCTCATCTTCAAACACTTTATTTTCTTTCCATTTAAGTAATTGTCCTTTCCTGGATATTTTGTCCCCTGTTAAGCACTTTGCATTTCTCTACACTGAATTTTATCTGCCACCTGTCTGTCCAATTCCCAGGTACATTCAATTCTGCCTGTAGCTGATCCAGTTCAGCTCTGGAATCGCCCAGCATCATTAACGTTGCATCATTTGTACATTTAGCCGCTGTGCTTGTGACTCCGAGCTCCAGATCAGTTATTAACCTTGCATGTTTGTTTTTAGAAAGACAGACTTGTGTTAATAATGTCTTGTCACTTCTTTGAAACATTTCACTACAGGATGAAAGTGCAAGGACTGAATTCCAGGCTGATGGAGCAGCCAGTGATTAGTTAACCAGGTAACCTGGTAACCAGATACTGGGGATGCTGCTTCAGAGGACAGAATGCTGGGAAATGAGCCAAGCTGAAAGTAGGAGAATAATACAGGGTAAGGGTGACAGCTTGGCTCAGTTCTTAGCCTCTGAGTTAGAAAATGGTGGGTTCAAACTCCACTCCAGAAATTTGAGTGCATAATCCAGGCCAACAGTCCAGACCGTGCTGAGGGAGCGCCGCACTGTCGGAGGGTCAGTACTGAGGGAGTGCCGCACTGTCGGAGGGTCAGTACTGAGGGAGCGCCGCACTGTCGGAGGGTCAGTACTGAGGGAGTGCTGCACTGTCGGAGGGGCAGTACTGAGGGAGCACTGCACTGTCGGAGGGTCAGTACTGAGGGAGCGCTGCACTGTCGGAGGGTCAGTACCGAGGGAGCACTGCACTGTCAGAGGGTCAGTACTGAGGGAGTGCTGCACTGTCGGAGGGTCAGTACTGAGGGAGTGCTGCACTGTCGGAGGGTCAGTACTGAGGGAGTGCTGCACTGTCGAAGGGGCAGTACTGAGGGAGCACTGCACTGTCGGAGGGTCAGTACCGAGGGAGCGCTGCACTGTCGGAGGGTCAGTACCGAGGGAGCACTGCACTGTCAGAGGGTCAGTACTGAGGGAGTGCTGCACTGTCAGAGGGTCAGTACTGAGGGAGCACTGCACTGTCGGAGGGTCAGTACTGAGGGAGCACTGCACTGTCGGAGGGTCAGTACTGAGGGAGCGCTGCACTGTCGGAGGGTCAGTACCGAGGGAGCACTGCACTGTCAGAGGTGCTGCCCTTTCAACCAGGCATTAAACCTTATATGATTCTGTTTATGGTTCAGGTGGGCGTTAAGGGACTGATGGCTGTATTTGGACATAAGAAACAGGAGGAGGCCATTCAGCCCCTCGTGCCTGTTCCACCATACAATTAAATCATGGTTGATCTGCACCTCAACCCCATTTTCTCACCTGTGCTCCAAATCCCAAAATACCCTTACCCAAAATAAATCTTTCAATTGTCCCCCAGCATCCACAGCCTTTTTGGGGGAGAGAGTTACAGATTTCCACTCCCCTTTGTGTGAAGAAGTGCTTCCTGACATCACCCTGAACGGCCTGGCTCTAATTTTAAGGTTATGCCCCCTTGTTCTGGACTCCCCCCACCAGAGGAAATAGTTTCTCTCTATCGACCCTATCAAATCCTTTAATCATCTTAAACACCTCAATTAGATCACCCCTTAATCTTCTATACTCGAGGGAATACAAGCCCAGGCTGTGTAATCTGTCCTCATAATTTAACCCTTTAAGCTGCTGAAGAAGAGCAGGTAATTCAACCAGAAATAGATTAACTGGCCAGTCATCTGATCTGTAGGATGTTGCTGTGTTTGCCCAGGCCACAGCAGCAATAACTGTACTTCAGTGTAAATGAAGTTCGAAAAGCTTTTGAGAGGTGTGATCGATACCAAGTGTTTCTCTTTAAAACAGTTGAAGATGACGATCAGACATCGAGAAACAATCCAAGATCCCAGCTCCCGGGGGAGAGTCAGAAAGTCGGGTGACAGGGAGCAGCGGTCGGCGGGGAGCAGCGGTCAGGGAGGAGCAGCGGTCGGCGGGGAGGAGCAGCGGTCGGCAGGGAGCAGCGGTCGGCGGGGAGCAGCGTCGGCGGGGAGCAGCGTCGGCGGGGAGCAGCGGTCGGCGGGGAGCAGCGGTCAGGGAGGAGCAGCGGTCGGCGGGGAGCAGCGGTCAGGGAGGAGCAGCGGTCGGCGGGGAGCAGCGGTCGGCGGGGAGCAGCGGTCAGGGAGGAGCAGCGGTCGGCGGGGAGCAGCGGTCGGCGGGGAGCAGTGGGGAGCAGCGGTCGGCGGGGAGCAGCGGGGAGCAGCGGTCGGCGGGGAGCAGGGGGGAGCAGCGGTCGGTGGGGAGCAGCGGTCAGTGGGGAGCAGCGGTCGGCGGGGAGCAGCGGTCGGCGGGGAGCAGTGGGGAGCAGCGGTCGGCGGGGAGCAGCGGGGAGCAGCGGTCGGTGGGGAGCAGTGGGGAGCAGCGGTCGGCGGGGAGCAGCGGGGAGCAGCGGTCGGTGGGGAGCAGCGGTCAGTGGGGAGCAGCGGTCAGGGAGGAGCAGCGGTCGGCGGGGAGCAGCGGTCGGCGGGGAGCAGTGGGGAGCAGCGGTCGGCGGGGAGCAGCGGGGAGCAGCGGTCGGTGGGGAGCAGCGGTCAGGGAGGAGCAGCGGTCGGCGGGGAGCAGCGGTCGGCGGGGAGCAGCGGTCAGGGAGGAGCAGCGGTCGGCGGGGAGCAGCGGTCGGCGGGGAGCAGCGGTCAGGGAGGAGCAGCGGTCGGCGGGGAGCAGCGGTCGGCGGGGAGCAGTGGGGAGCAGCGGTCGGCGGGGAGCAGTGGGGAGCAGCGGTCGGCGGGGAGCAGCGGGGAGCAGCGGTCGGTGGGGAGCAGCGGTCAGTGGGGAGCAGCGGTCAGGGAGGAGCAGCGGTCGGCGGGGAGCAGCGGTCGGCGGGGAGCAGCGGTCGGCGGGGAGCAGCGGGGAGCAGCGGTCGGCGGGGAGCAGCGGTCGGCGGGGAGCAGCGGTCGGCGGGGAGCAGTGGGGAGCAGCGGTCGGCGGGGAGCAGCGGGGAGCAGCGGTCGGTGGGGAGCAGCGGTCAGGGAGGAGCAGCGGTCGGCGGGGAGCAGCGGTCGGCGGGGAGCAGCGGTCGGCGGGGAGCAGCGGGGAGCAGCGGTCGGCGGGGAGCAGCGGTCGGCGGGGAGCAGCGGTCGGCGGGGAGCAGCGGTCGGCGGGGAGCAGCGGGGAGCAGCGGTCGGCGGGGAGCAGCGGTCGGCGGGGAGCAGCGGTCGGCGGGGAGCAGCGGGGAGCAGCGGTCGGCGGGGAGCAGCGGGGAGCAGCGGTCGGTGGGGAGCAGCGGTCAGTGGGGAGCAGCGGTCGGCGGGGAGCAGCGGTCGGCGGGGAGCAGCGGTCAGGGAGGAGCAGCGGTCGGCGGGGAGCAGCGGTTGGCGGGGAGCAGCGGTCGGCGGGGAGCAGCGGTCGGCGGGGAGCAGCGGGGAGCAGCGGTCGGCGGGGAGCAGCGGGGAGCAGCGGTCGGTGGGGAGCAGCGGTCAGTGGGGAGCAGCGGTCAGGGAGGAGCAGCGGTCAGTGGGGAGCAGCGGTCGGCGGGGAGCAGCGGGGAGCAGCGGTCGGTGGGGAGCAGCGGTCAGTGGGGAGCAGCGGTCAGGGAGGAGCAGCGGTCAGTGGGGAGCAGCGGTCGGCGGGGAGCAGCGGGGAGCAGCGGTCGGTGGGGAGCAGCGGTCAGTGGGGAGCAGCGGTCAGTGGGGAGCAGCGGTCGGCGGGGAGCAGCGGTCGACGGGGAGCAGCGGTCAGGGAGGAGCAGCGGTCGGCGGGGAGCAGCGGTCGGCGGGGAGCAGCGGTCGGCGGGGAGCAGCGGTCAGGGAGGAGCAGCGGTCGGCGGGGAGCAGCGGTCGGCGGGGAGCAGCGGTCAGGGAGGAGCAGCGGTCGGCGGGGAGCAGCGGTCGGCGGGGAGCAGCGGTCGGCGGGGAGCAGCGGTTGGCGGGGAGCAGCGGTTGGCGGGGAGCAGCGGTCAGGGAGGAGCAGCGGTCGGCGGGGAGCAGCGGTCGGCGGGGAGCAGCGGTCGGCGGGGAGCAGCGGTCGGCGGGGAGCAGCGGTCGGCGGGGAGCAGCGGTCGGCGGGGAGCAGCGGTCAGGGAGGAGCAGCACGGACAGTCCAAGGTGGGAAAGGGAGTTTGAATCAATTGGTGACCTTCACAATCGGTCATAGTTTTGTTGCAACCAATGTGTGTAACGTTAAGTGACAGCCTGCATCACTAATCTCTAATCATATTCGAGATATAAACTATCTCCTCAGCAATTGGAGACAAAAAAAATAGCAAATGGTTTCTAAAAACGATAACCATTTGAAAATACGAGTGTTGGGGTGTCTCCCGGGTCACTGGCTCTGAGTTTCCTGCTCTGTGTTGCAGCCAAATTGTTGGGAAGGTGTTGGACTGTGCGGGAGGGGTGGGGGCAGGGGGTCACTGTTAAAAATGACACATCACAGCTCACATCCAGAATAAACAGAGAGACAGAGAGAGAGAGAGAGACACACAGAGAGATAGAGAGAGAGAGAGAGAGACAGAGAGACAGAGAGAGAGACACACAGAGAGAGAGACACACAGAGAGAGAGAGAGAGACACACAGAGAGATAGAGACACAGAGAGAGAGAGAGAGACAGAGAGAGAGAGAGCAAGAGATACACAGAGAGACAGAGAGAGAGAGAGAGAGAGACTGAAATAGGGAGAGAGAGACTGAAATAGAGAGAGCGAGAGACTGAAATAGAGAGAGAGAGAGACTGAAATAGAGAGAGACTGAAATAGAGAGAGAGACTGAAATAGGGAGAGAGAGAGACTGAAATAGGGAGAGAGAGAGACTGAAATAGAGAGAGCGAGAGACTGAAATAGAGAGAGAGACTGAAATAGGGAGAGAGAGAGACTGAAATAGGGAGAGAGAGAGACTGAAATAGGGAGAGAGAGAGACTGAAATAGAGAGAGAGAGAGACTGAA
The DNA here is from genome assembly GCF_035084215.1 of Heptranchias perlo. Classification (NCBI taxonomy): domain Eukaryota; kingdom Metazoa; phylum Chordata; class Chondrichthyes; order Hexanchiformes; family Hexanchidae; genus Heptranchias; species Heptranchias perlo. The sequence goes on along the minus strand of NC_090350.1, from coordinate 42,751,328 downwards.
ATAGAGAGAGAGGGAGACTGAAATAGAGAGAGAGAGAGAGACTGAAATAGAGAGAGAGACTGAAATAGAGAGAGAGACTGAAATAGAGAGAGAGAGAGACTGAAATAGAGAGAGAGAGAGACTGAAATAGAGAGAGAGACTGAAATAGAGAGAGAGACTGAAATAGAGAGAGAGAGAGACTGAAATAGAGAGAGAGAGAGATGAAGAGAGAGAGCCTGATAGACAGAAATTGAGAGAAAAACTGAAAGAAACAGAGACAGAGAGACTGATAGAAAAAGAGAGAGAGGCAGAGAAACTTCGACAGAGAGAAAGTCAGAGAAAGATTGAGCGGGAGGAAATACACAGTTTGTTTCATGTGACTTTAATTTGACAGATTGGTCAGAAATTGTCACAGGAAACACAGACTGATGTTTAAATTGCTCTCTGTGTTGGTCAGTTTAATGAGTAATAACAGTTCAGAGCTGTTTCAAACCAGCTGATGTGTTCACTGCACAACTAAAACCAGCGTTAATTGTGGCTCCTGAATCCCGGACTCTGGGATGGGTCCAGGTCCAATCCTGGTTAAATCTGGCTCCCTCTAGTCTCAGTCACAAACCCCTTCCCTCTCATTCAGTTCTCACATGAATCCAGTCTCATGGAGCCAACACTGCAGGGAACAAGACTGGGGAAAGCTCCCGGTTCTGGAATATTCCAACAGGAAACGTACAGACAGTGGCTGTCCCAGATTGGGAGATCCATGTCTTCAGGACATCAATTTAAAGAGTCCATTGAACAGTGACTCAAATCATTAACAGCAAGAGCTGATTCATGGGATATCCCTTCAAAATGTATCTGCTAGAATTTCTAACGGGGATCGTTAAAGAGTAATTGTGCCAAAATATCCAGCGTTATTGGGTGATATCACACAGGCAGTTCCCCCGTGGGCTGGTTTCTGGGACCTGTGTGATGGGTAGTTAGAGTCCGAGCTGGCAATATCAGGGCCCCCAGCAGCTCAGTGCCTCTGCTGCTCTGACTGGGTGTTTAACTGGTGTCTCTGCAGTACACGGGGAGTGGGGGTAGATGGGAGGATCGGGGAGAGTGAGCAGCTATTAAACCTCAGGGGAAGGACATTAAAAGACAACGTTTGTAAATGACAAGAACACAGTGTAAATGAGAATTTAAAACCTGAATGTGGCTCAGCTGTGTGTGTGAGTGTGAGTGTGTCTGTCCCTGTGTGTGTGTGTGTGCCTGTCCTTGTGTGTGTGAGTGACTGTCCCTGTGTGTGTGTATGAGTGTGCCTGTCCCTTTGTGTGAGTGTGTGTGTGTGTCCCTGTGTGAGTGTGTGTGTGTGTGTGTGTCCCTGTGTGAGTGAGTGTGTGTGTGTGTGTGTCTGTGTGAGTGTGTGTGAGTGTGTGTGTGTGTGTCCCTGTGTGAGTGTGTGTGTGTGTGTCCCTGTGTGAGTGAGTGTGTGTGTGTCCCTGTGTGAGTGAGTGTGTGTGTGTCCCTGTGCGTGTGTGTGTGTGTGTCTGTCCCTGTGTGTGTGTGTGTGCCTGTCCTTGTGTGTGTGAGTGACTGTCCCTGTGTGTGTGTATGAGTGTGCCTGTCCCTTTGTGTGAGTGTGTGTGTGTGTCCCTGTGTGTGTGTGTGTGTGTGTGTCTGTGTGAGTGTGTGTGTCTGTGTGAGTGTGTGTGTGTGTGTCCCTGTGTGTCTGTGTGTATTGAGCAAGGCTGCTAACGGCAGGGTGGGCCCTTGCTGGGTGTGAAAGGTCTGAGCTCTGGATGATGGTGAAGTGGGGGGTGACGGTGTGAACCCATCAGTAGCCGACACCAGCTCTATTGCCCCTCCTGATGCCCTGTTGTTGGCAGTGAGGGGGGAGGGGGAGTCATTTCTTCCCCCTCACCAAGAGCTCATGTCTTCACCATCAGTGATTCACCCTCAGTCTCGACACTTGGTTGGAGAGGGAAGCAGCACAGCCAGGTGTCACCCCGTGATCACCCCCTCCCCCGGGACCACCCCCTCCCCCGAGACCACCCCCTCCCCCGAGACCACCCCCTCCCCCCGGGATCACCCCCTCCCCCGGGACCACCCCCTCCCCCATGATCACCCCCTCCCCCGGGACCGCCCCCCTCCCCCGGGACCACCCCCTCCCCCGAGACCACCCCCTCCCCCGGGACCACCCCCTCCCCCGAGACCACCCCCTCCCCCGAGACCACCCCCTCCCCCCGGGATCACCCCCTCCCCCGGGACCACCCCCTCCCCCATGATCACCCCCTCCCCCGGGACCGCCCCCTCCCCTGTGCCTTCACCCCCTCCTCCTTGCCTTCACCCCCTCCCCCGGGACCGCCCCCTCCCCCATGATCACCCCCTCCCCTGGGATCACCCCCTCCCAGGGACTGCCCAATACTCTCAGTCTCAGCTCCGTGGAGGTTCCTAACCCACTGTTGCTCTCCATACCCGAGGTCTTCCTCTTGTTATTGCTGGACTCAGGTAAAGGTCTGAGGCTCAGAGTGCAGTTGAACCCCAAAGGAGGTGATTTTAGCCCCCAGGAACGGGTGGGTTAGGGGCGGGTGGGATTTGAAAAAGTTAGTTTTTGGGTCTTGACCACAACCCGGCTCCACTTCCGGGTTTAATGTGGGTGGTAAAAGTCCAGGCTTCCCACTGGGAATGCAAAGTCCGAACATTTTGAGGTAGCGACCCAAAAAACCCAACTATTTTCAACTCCCACCCGCCCCCAACCCCACCCATTATTGGGGATTAAAATTATCCCCCCAAGTGTTGGGGAGCAAGTCAAAGGGATAGTGTTTTGGTGACACCAAGGTTGGGTTTTAAAAGCCTGTAGATTGTAGAAGAGAAGACTGAGAGAAAGAAAGAAAGATTGTATTTATACAGCACCTTTCACAACCTCAGGATGTCCCAAAGTGCTTTACAGCCAATGAAGTACTTTTGAAGTGTAGTCACTGTTGTAATGTAGGAAACGCGGCAGCCAATTTGCGCACAGCAAGATCCCACAAACAGCAATGTGATAATGACCAGATCATCTATTTTTTAGTGATGTTGGTTGAGGGATTAATATTGGCCCAGGACACCGGGGAGAACTCCCCTGCTCTTCTTCGAATAGTGCCATGGAATCTTTTACGTAAACCTGAGAGGGCAGACGGGGCCTCGGTTTAATGTCTCATCCGAAAGATGGCCCCTCCGACTGTACTTCTGAAGTGTAGTCACTGTTGTAATGTAGGACTTTCAGAACCTTGGGAAGAATTATTTTTTTACAGTGTTCTGGCTGGTTTGGATTTGTGAAATAATAAACACTCCCTAAACGATCAGCCCCAAAATCCCATCAATCCCCCAACTAAAAACGCTAATTCTATCCAATCACCTTTCCGCACAATGTCCTGAGATCCCAAATTAACCCTTTAGCTGTAGGTTAAGAGGAAACGTTTGTTCAAAAGGTCACCTCGTTAGTTGTGGACTGCGATTGATTCCTGAACCTTGCCCGAATCACGTGCCTCTCTGTTTTCTCTGTAATTGGCTCAATCGCCCCTTTTGATTATAACTAACAGACTGATGATATCTCAGGGACCGGCTATCGAGGCCCAGCTCCCTGAACATTGGCTTTCGTTAGTGGTAGCAGCTAATCACGGTGCAGTTACAATAATCATCCCCCAACTCTCTCCCAGCAGCTAATGAGCGACTTAACTGGGATAAACGTCAATGGTCATTTGTCCATTTAAAAAAGACCCTTACTTTTCTGCATAAATTGGATGTCCCAGACGTGTCTCGCACTGTCTGTGTCAGTGTGTGTGTTTGTTCACGTCTGTACGAGGCTGTGTGCTGTGTATGTCAGCGTGTGTATGAGTGTGTATAAATGTTTGTGTGCTTATGCGTGCACGTGGGAATGTATGTGCCTGAGTGTGCATGTGTATGTCTGTGAGTCTGAGGTAATGCATACGTGTGTGTGTGTGATTATGTGAAAATTTGTGTGTGTGTGAGCACGAGTGAGTGTGAGTGAGTGTGAATGAGAGTGAGTGTGAGTGAGTGTGAGTGTGACTGTGTATATTTCCTGTGTGTTCTCAGTGTCTGTACATTGTCCACTGATTTTTCACCTTTTTTCAACTTTTAAAAAGCCTTTTTGTGGCGGTTTAACCCATTCATTGCCTCTGTGGGAGGCGTCAGGTTCCCTGAATCCAGACTTTCCCTGTTCTCTCCTCTCTCTCGTCTTCCAGTTTTCAGGTCCGATGAAGAGTGTCCACCCGATTCCTTTCACTGTCTTCCTCCCCTCTGCCAGCAGACGGACCGACTGCAGGTTTCCAGCATTTTCTGGTTTTATTTCATCCTCTTCTGTTAATTGATTGTGAGATTCCCTCTGCGGGAAAGCAGAGGAACTGCAGTCTTTATCACTGAAACTTTATCTGTGGGGACCCCCTGTACAAATTGGAGCTTTACTCTATTTCCAACCCGTGCTGTACCTGCCCTGGGAGTGTTTGATGGGACAGTGTAGAGGGAGCTTTACTCTGTATCTAAACCGTGCTGTACCTGCCCTGGGAGTGTTTGATGGGACAGTGTAGAGGGAGCTTTACTCTGTATCTAAACCGTGCTGTACCTGCCCTGGGAGTGTTTGATGGGACAGTGTAGAGGGAGCTTTACTCTGTATCTAAACCGTGCTGTACCTGCCCTGGGAGTGTTTGACGGGACAGTGTAGAGGGAGCTTTACTCTGTATCTAACCCGTGCTGTACCTGCCCTGGGAGTGTTTGATGTAAAATCTGATCTTTCACTTCCTGAGACTGACATCATTCATGTTGAGAATCACTGCAATTAAATAATAACAACCAAATTAATCACAATTTACTGAATCAAAGAATTAAAACAGGGAAACCCTGGGCCTTGAGACTCTGGTGTGCGGAAATTGGAAATCCTTTCTCTGCTATTTCACTGGGCTTTCATCTCTTTTTGCTAATATTCTTTGGTGGGATGTGTATTTCATTTTATTAAGAATTTACGGTCCTTGTTTCAAATAAGATGATTGATTGACAGATTGCAAGCTGAGAAATATCCATGGTGTTAAGTAGCAGAGGGGTGAATGTTCGAGGAGTGAGTTCGACCATTGTCCAGACCTGGACTGAAGTACGTCAGCGTTTGGCTCCACCTGGCGAGCACTCAGAGTCAGTGCGGCCAGCGGGGAGCCTGCTGCACATTTTCAGATTGTCAGTAACTGCAGGAAAAGAATGAAATGCTCTCGTTTAAACTGCAGCTCATTGTGTCTCTCAAAAATCTCCCAAAGCGCTTCACAGCCAGTGAATTACTCTCTGAAGTGCAGTCCGTGTTGATTTGTGGCAAGGCAGCAGCCAATTTGTGCACAGCAAGGTCCCACAAACAGCAAATGGGTAAATGGCCAGATGATCTGTTTTTGATGTTGCGGGTTGATGGAGGAAAGTTGGCCCAGGACACTGGGAGAACTCCCCACAGGTGGGATCTTTAACATCCACCTGAACCACTCATCTGAAGGACAGAACCTCTGACAACTCAGTATTCAGTGGGTGAGGTTAGGGTAGTAGTGAATTCAGGAGAAACTTCTTTACCCAGAGAGTGGTTAGATTGTGGAACTCACTACCTCATGGAGTAGTTGCAGTGAATAGCATTGATTCATTTAAGGGGAAGGAATGGAAGGTTATGCTGATAGGGTTAGATGAAGAGGGGTGGGAGGAGGCTTGTTTGGAGCATAAACACCAGCATGGTCCTGATGGGCTGAATGGCCTGTTCCTGGGCTGTACAGTCGATGTAATTCTATATGAAAGAAATACATGTGCATTTATACATTTCACAACCTCAGGACGTCCCAAACCATTTTTCAGCCAATGAAGTACTTTTGAAGTGTAGTCACTGTTGTGATGTAGGAAACGCAGCAGCCAAATTTCACACAGCAAGATCCCACAAACAGCAATGTGATAATCTGTTTCAGTGATGCTGGTTGAGGATAAATATTGGCCAAGACACTGGGGAGAACGCCCCTGCTCTTTTTCGAAATATTGTCGTGGGATCTTTAACGTCCACCTGAGAGGGCAGACGGGGCCTCGGTTTAACGTCCCATCCAAAAGACAGAACCTCTGACAGTGCAGCACTCCCTCAGTACTGCACTGGGAGTGTCAGCCTGAATTATGGGGCTCAAGTCTCTGGAGTGGGGCTGTGAACCCCCAACCTTCATGAATCAGAGGCAAGAGTGCTGCCCACTGAGCCACAGATGGCACCTGGTGCCAGGCCTAGTCCTGTTGGTACCCCTGATGATCCCAGCTGGCCACCTGTACTCTGAGGTAGTGCCTGGGTTACTGAGTCTACCACAGAAAGGTTCCAACTTCTATCACCAGGTATGACACCTCGACCCGAGAGACTTCAGCTCCGTCCCCTCTCCCAGGATGGGCAGTTTGGAAGAATAGGGCCCACTATTATTTATTGATGACTTCAAAGTTGAACAAATATCCACCCAAACGTAAGGAGAAAAATAGTCATTATACAACAATTGTGAGAATCAATCACTAATCATCCATCAATACCCACTTCAGCAGATGAGCAATGGGCTGTTCACAGAATAATCAATAAACGTATCAATAGCCACCTCACTGATTATATTCTCAGCACATCAGCTCTCCTGAGAATAATTACGAATGATAGGTTTCAAATCTTTAAATTAATGAGATGTCTTCCCCCAGGAGAGGGTGGGGGTAAGGGGAGGAAGAGCCTACGCTATGTGGGGGTCCGAACTCTATTACGGGGGGGCTTGATTTTTATTATGGGGGGCTTTGAAGGTCTGTGGAATTTGGGGGAATAATTAATGGCATTCAGGAATTTTAAAAAATCCTATCTGTGGTCCTTTGACTTTTTCTTCAGTTTGCTACCTACCAATGATGGGACAGGCTGTAGTCCGTATTATCTACAAGACAGCAACTCTCCAAGGCTTCTTTGACAGCATCTCCTGAACCCACCAGCCTCCGCCACCTAGAAGGACAAGGGCAGCAGGTGTATGGGAACAATATCACTTCCAAGGTCCCCTCCGGGTCCCAGTGTTTACTGGATTGTTGATATACAGATAATCCTCAAGTTTGCTTCTGATTGTCAATTCCATTATTTAACATGGACTGGAAGTGAGATCGATGGGTCTGTGTGTGCCTGGATCTGCTTTGTCGCCTTTTTCAATATGAGCACCACATTAACCTTAGTTTCCAATCTGCTGGTATCTCCCCAGTGTCCAATGACTCCCCATAATGATTGCTAGCGCCTCAAACATCTTCTCCCTGGTCTCTCTCCACACTGCGGGATCTATCCCGGGAGATTTGTTGGTTTTGTGCCATTATGGCTTGTCCAAGAATTCTATCTCATTTATATTGAGCTCCTGTATTTTTGGGAGAGGGGCATAAGGCTCATCTCTTCCCTTGTGAATACTTGGAGACAGTCATTGTTCAGAAGATTGTCTATCTTGTCTTCATCCTCAGTTGCAATCCCATTTGCATCTTTAAATGTTCTCACAGTCCTCTTCCTGTAGCGGTACTGGGAGAACCTTTACTGTTACATTTTGCTTCTGCAGCTTTGCTGTTCCCTCGGTCTCTCTAATCACCTTTTAACTTGTTTTATGCGAGTTCCTACATTCATCCCAGTCAGACCCTTCTCCTTGCTCCCTACAGGATTTGTAGAGGTCGCACTTTCTCTTTATTTCTTTTTTAATTTGTTTGTTAATCCACTTAGGGTCACGTTTGTTTAGACTGAGCTTGCTGATGATTGGTTAGTGCATGTCCTGCATTATTCCTTTAAAGGTGTTCCATTTGTCTCCTATGAACTGTTGATAATCCTCCTCCTCCAATCCATTTCTCTCAATTCTTCCTTCAGCTCTTTGAATTTAGCCCTTTTGAAGTTGTAAACCTGGCCCCTGGTCTTTGATGGAATGGGTTCTCGATCACTCTGTGCTCACGGCCCCCCCCAGTTTGATGGAATGGGTTCTCGATCACTCTGTGCTCACGGCCCCCCCCAGTTTGATGGAATGGGTTCTCGATCGCCCTGTGCTCACGGCCCCCCCAGTTTGATGGAATGGGTTCTCGATCACTCTGTGCTCACGGCCCCCCCCCCAGTTTGATGGAATGGGTTCTCGATCGCCCTGTGCTCACGGCCCCCCCAGTTTGATGGAATGGGTTCTCGATCGCTCTGTGCTCACGGCCCCCCCAGTTTGATGGAATGGGTTCTCGATCACTCTGTGCTCACGGCCCCCCCCAGTTTGATGGAATGGGTTCTCGATCGCCCTGTGCTCACGGCCCCCCCCCCCCCAGTTTGATGGAATGGGTTCTCGATCGCCCTGTACTCACGGCCCCCCCAGTTTGATGGAATGGGTTCTCGATCGCCCTGTGCTCACGGCCCCCCCAGTTTGATGGAATGGGTTCTCGATCGCTCTGTGCTCACGGCCCCCCCAGTTTGATGGAACAGGTTCTCGATCGCTCTCTGCTCACGGCCCCCCCACCCAGTTTGCTATCACTTTGATTTCTGTTACATTGACATGTGTCGCTTACAAATCCCTGGTCAAGATGAGCACTGCCTCTCGTGGCTTCCCTTACGCACCTTCTGTACTTTCCTCTGCTGTTCCTCCTTCATTTATTGCATCCTTACTCGCTCTTCCTCCTCCCTGTCTCCTCACTGTGTTGAAACTCTTCGCACCATCTCCCACTCTTATCACATTGCCTTCACAGGATCTCACACTGGTGGCACCATCTCAGTCCTCCCTTCTTCCTGCAACCTGCAAGCTTCAAAAACCCAAATGTAATCTCTACTCTTCATTTATCCCATCTTTTCTTTGACCCCTTTTATTCTGGGTGCTGTCCTGTTATATCAACCTGAGCCTTTAGTTTAGGTGCATCAAAAATACCCGTTACACCTTCGAGAGCGAGCTGGACTGGTTCCCGACTGGGGCAGAGATCACATCATCTAGAAGGGAAGTGTCTTTGTAGATAACACTTGGTCCGTGTGATCTCCTGGATTGGGTTCGATCACCGGAGGGGGTCGGAGAGGAATTTTCCAGAGTATTTTTTCCCTTATTGGGCCTGGGTTTTTCTCTGTTATTTTGCCTCTCCCTGGAGATTATATGGCTGCGGAGGTGGGGGGGGGGGGGGGGGGGGGGAGATGGGGGAGGGGGGGGGGAGGGCGGAAGTGTTTAGTCAGGTTGCTCCGGCCATCGTGCTGTGTAGGGCAGGCTTGATGGAGCAGCTGGGCTTCACTCAGAGGGTGGTGAACCTGTGGAATTCTCTTCCACAGAAGGCTGTGGGAGACCAAGTCACTGAATATATTTAAGAAGGAGCTGGATAGATTTCTAGACACAAAAGGCATCAAGGGGTATGGAGAGAGAGCGAGAATATGGTATTGAGATAGAGGATCAGCCATGATCATATTGAATGGTGGAGCAGGCTCGAAGGGCCGAATGGCCGACTCCTGCTCCTATTTTCTATGTTTCAGTGTTTCCAGCCCATCAATTTCTTATGTCCATTTGTATGTAGGAGTGCAGTGAGACTTGGCTCAGTGATTGGGTTCCCACCGCTGAGCTAGAGGGGTTGTGGGTTTGAGCCCCACTCCAGACAGCCCTGGCGAGTGGAGACAAGAGTTCACGTCTCTGAAAATTGGGTTGACATCCAGTGGGGAGCTCGCGTCTGATGGGAGTGGAGTCCCTCCTGTGCCCTCACTGACCAATACTGACCCATGGAGTCCCTCCTGTCCCCTCACTGACCAATACTGACCCATGGAGTCCCTCCTGTCCCCTCACTGACCAATACTGACCCATGGAGTGCCTCCTGTCTCGTCACTGACCAATACTGACCCATAGACTCCCTCCTGTCCCCTCACTGACCAATACTGACCCATAGACTCCCTACTGTCCCCTCACTGACCAATACTGACCCATAGACTCCCTCCTGTCCCCTCACTGACCAATACTGACCCATAGACTCCCTCCTGTCTCGTCACTGACAGGTACTAACTTATGGGGACCTGCTCTGAGTTCGTCACTCGTCTTGTGAAAGAGGAGTTGGTTAAATCTGGGTCAGGGAGTACGTCTTATTACCTGAAACTTATCAACACCGATTGGTTATCAGTCTGATTTTTGTAATATATTTTAATAAAACTTTTGCATCAAAATGTAACACTGCCCCTTTAAGGCGCTCACACCTTGGACCAAAGTCGCCTGCTCCACATATTTCTATGTGAGCCTGGATTTATATGTGTGTTATCCAATCCCATCCCCCTTCCTCTCTATCAATCACTGATGCTTATCATACAACACAACACATCTGCAGTGGTGTCTGTGGGAGGTCAGTCAGTCACATTCAACATGAACTGGCCAGCACCACTCCAGATCCCATTTAATCTGAAACGCTGGCTCTGATTAGAGAATCTGTGCGGTAATGGATTCCTTTAACGGGCTCGAGCCTGAGAATAAAGGAAACTGGCTTTACACCTCCCCTTTGCCATTTCATATCGCGCTCATATGATCCAATAAACTTCAGCACACTGACTCCTGACACTGCAGGCTAAGAGAATCACAGTCTCTCTCACACACAGTGTGCAGCTCCTTCCCCCCCAAGTCTCTCTCACACACACACACAGACACACACACACACACACACACACACAGTCGGCAAGGTGCTGGTGTGAAACTAGCCGTCTCCGAGTCATTCTGAGCGAATGTGATGGTATTATTGACTACACGGCCATATTGATTATTCCTCAGCGTCATCTCCAAGTGCTGGGATCCGAGGGACCGCAGTAAGGAATATCTTTATGATTCTATTTTTTCTTTGCCTGCTAGTCATTGGTGTAGGTAAAAGGGGAATGTTTTGTCAGCGAGAGTGTCGGAGGTGAGGGCTAAAACTTGAAGCCGCCTTTCACTGTCACCACCACGGGGCTGCGTTGGTCTGTGAGCCTCACTCTCAGCAACCCCTCTCTAATAGTGATTTATGTTTCTATCAATTAGCAGCTGAGAATTGATGGGGATGGGGGCAGGTTTGGTGATCGATTGTAGTATTGAAATGTTCGTATCGGACAATGAACGAGAATTAATTACAAGAGGCAACTGGATGGAAGAAGCTGCTTCTGGAGTCTGGTGTCTTCAGGATGTAAGAAACTAAAATGTGTTAATTTATGTACAGAAAAATGACAATTAATTTAAGAAAAATTAGCAAATTCCATTAACACAATTAATTACAAAAATTAGCAATTTCCAAGACACCTCAAGGTTCCATTACATTACAGAACCGCAAATAACAGAAATCGTGGAGCTTTTAAAAGTAAATAAACATTTTATTTTAAAATAACGTGGTGAGGCAGGAGATCGATGATCAAGGGACCTTTTAATTGATGGTGGGATTGTGGCTAAAGGAGAGAGGGGGCGGCCATTCCCAAACCCTGACCCCTTCTCCATTGTTGCTGCACATCGTGAGCCTTAGTGGTCATTGTAGCGGTCAGTGGGGAGTGGGGGGTGGGGAGTGAGGAGTGGTCAGTGAGGAGTGAGGAGTGGTCAGTGGGGAGTGGGGAGTGAGGAGTGAGGAGTGGGGAGTGGTCAGTGAGGAGTGAGGAATGGGGAGTGGACAGTGAGGAGTGGGGAGTGGGGAGTGGGAAGTGGGGAGTCGGGAGTGGTCAGTGAGGAGTGGTCAGTGAGGAGTGAGGAGTGGTCATTGAGGAGTGAGGAGTGGTCAGTGAGGAGTGAGGAGCGGGGAGTGGTCAGTGAGGAGTGAGGAGTGGTCAGTGAGGAGTGAGGAGCGGGGAGTGGTCAGTGGGAGTGGTCAGTGAGGAGTGAGGAGTGGGGATTGGGGAGTGGGAAGTGGGGAGTCGGGAGTGGTCAGTGAGGAGTGATCAGTGAGGAGTGAGGAGTGGGAAGTGGGGAGTCGGGAGTGATCAGTGAGGAGTGGTCAGTGAGGAGTGATCAGTGGGGAGTGGGAAGTGGGAAGTTGTCAGTGGGGAGTGAGGAGTGGTCAGTGAAGAGTGGTCAGTGGGGAATAGGGAGTGGTCAGTGGGGAGTGGAAAGTGGGGAGTGGTCAGTGGGGAGTGGGAGTGGTCAGTGGGGAGTGGTCATTGGGGAGTGGGGAGTGATCAGTGAGGAGTGATCAGTGATCAGTGGGGAGTAGGGAGTGATCAGTGGTGAGTCATCAGTGGGCAGTGGGCAGTGGGAATGACCAGTGGTTAGTGGGGAGTGGTCAATGGGGAGTGGTCAGTGGGGAGTGGTCAGTGGTCAATGGGGAGTGGTCAGTGGGGAGTGATCAGTGGTCAGTGGTCAATGAGGAGTGGTCAGTGGGGAGTGGTCAGTGGTCAGTGGTCAATGAGGAGTGGTCAGTGGGGAGTGGTCAGTGGTCAGTGGTCAATGAGGAGTGGTCAGTGGGGAGTGGTCAATGGGGAATGGTCAGTGGGGAGTGGTCAGTGGTCAATGGGGAGTGGTCAGTGGGGAGTGATCAGTGGTCAGTGGTCAATGAGGAGTGGTCAGTGGGGAGTGGTCAGCAGCTGGATTATCGATTTTACGCACAGCTGTTTTAAAATGGCACATCGGCAGTGAACAAAAAAACTGCACTTTACCCGGGGAAGGTTTGAAAATGTTGTAGACGGGAGTCAATTAATTTTAATTCATAATCTAGAATTTTACAAAGTATGGACAGAGTTTGGAAACCTTGGTGAGGTTATCACAGAGATAGATATTATAGAACAGTAAAAAGAGCATGTCTTCTAATTCAGTTCTAGCTGGCACGGTCAGTCTATACATGAATCAAAGGGTGATAGCTGTCCATAGCATCACAGCTCATGTGTAAAATAATTTTTGCTGCGTTGTTTCTAGCCATGAGCAGGGAGATTACTCCCTGCTGTCGATATCTCTCTTCATCAGCTCAGTACTTGAGATCTGCAGCATTGAAAAGAAGGTGATTTTTGTCAGTTTCCTACCCTCACCCAGAGCTACAATTGGTCCACACTTTGCGTTCCATAGGATGAAGATGTCTGATCTGACACCCCAAACACAGCGAGCCGCAGATAGACACAGGTCCCCTGCAATCCGACCTAAACACACGGCAAATGAAAAAGTGCTTTAAACATTCCAGCCACACCCAATCCAACCTAAGGGTGTTTGTGTGTTCCTGTTCCATTCTTGCAGAACTGGAAGGGGCAGATTCAAAATTAACAGGACTTAAATGAAGCAGGAGATTAGAAGAATTGTTTTACTTACAGAGTAGTGGATACAGGGAGGTTAAATGGGTGGGCAGAGTCCATGATAGGGTGGAGTGTACTTGGGCTGTGGGAGGAGGTTAAATGGGTGGGTAGAGTCCATGTTAGGGTAGAATCATAGAATCATACAAAATTTACAGCACAGAAGGAGGCCATTCGGCCCATCGTGTCCGCGCCAGCCTAAAATGAGCCACCCAGCCTAATCCCACTTTCCAGCACTTGGTCCGTAGCCCTGTGGGTTACAGCACTTCAGGTGCACATCCAGGTACTTTTTAAATGAGTTGAGGGTTTCTGCCTCTCCCACCCTCTCAGGCAGTGAGTTCCAGACCCCCACCACCCTCTGGGTGAAAATATTTTCCTCAGCTCCCCTCTAATCCTTCTACCAATCACTTTAAATCTATGCCCCCTGGTTATTGATCTCTCTGCTAAGGGAAATAGGTCCTTCCTATCCACTCTATCTTGGCCCCTCATAATTTTGAACACCTCAATTAAATCACCCCTCAGCCTCCTCTGTCCCAAAGAAAACAACCCCAGCCTATCCAATCTTTCCTCATAGCTAAAATTCTCCAGTCCTGGCAACATCCTTGTAAATCTCCCCTATACCCTCTCTAGTGCAATCACATCTTTCCTGTAATGTGGTGACCAGAACTGTACACAGTTTCAAGCTGTGGCCTAACCAATGTTTTATACAGTTCCAGCATAACCTCCCTGCTCTTATATTCTATGCCTCGGCTAATAAAGGAAAGTATTCCTTATGCCTTCTTAACCACTTTATCAACTATCCTGCTACCTTCAGGGATCTGTGGACATGCACTCCAAGGTCCCTCACTTCCTCTACACCTCTCAGTATCCTCCCATTTATTGTGTATTCCCTTGCCTTGTTTGCTCTCCCCAAATGCATTACTTCACACTTCTCCAGACTGAATTCCATTCACCACTTTTCTGCCCACCTGACCAGTCCATTGATATCTTCCTGCAGTCTACAGCTTTCCTCCTCACTATCAACAACACGGCCAACTTTTGTATCATCTGCAAACTTCTTAATCATGCCCCCCTACATTTAAGTCCAAATCATTTATACCACAAAAAGCAAGGGACCTAATGTTGAGCCCTGTGGAACCCCACTGGAAACATCCTTCCAGTCACAAAAACACCCGTCGACCATTACCCTTTGCTTCCTGTCACTGAGCCAATTTTGGATCCAACTTGCCACTTTCACTCGGATCCCATGGGCTTTTACTTTTTTGACCAGTCTGCCATGTGGGACCTTGTCAAAAGCCTTGCTAAAATCCATGTAGACTACATCAAATGCACTACCCCCATTGACCCTCCTGGTTACCTCCTCAAAAAATTCGATCAAGTTAGTCAGACACGACCTTCCCTTAACAAATCCGTGCTGACTGTCCTTGATTACTCCGTGCCTTTCTAAATGACTGTTTATCCTGACCGGGAGAGTGTACACGGGCTGTGGAAGGAGATTAAATGGGTGGGTAGAGTCTATGATAGGGGAGAGTGGACATGGGCTGTGGGAGGAGATTAAATGGGGGGTAGAGTCTATGATAGGGGAGAGTGGACACGGGCTGTGGGAGGAGATTAAATGGGGGGTAGAGTCTATGATAGGGGAGAGTGGACATGGGCTGTGGGAGGAGATTAAATGGGGGGTAGAGTCTATGATAGGGGAGAGTGGACACGGGCTGTGGGAGGAGATTAAATGGGGGGTAGAGTCTATGATAGGGGAGAGTGTACACGGGCTGTGGGAGGAGATTAAATGGTGGGTAGAGTCTATGATAGGGGAGAGTGTACACGGGCTGTGGGAGGAGATTAAATGGGGGGTAGAGTCCATGATAGGGGAGAGTGGACACGGGCTGTGGGAGGAGATTAAATGGGGGGTAGAGTCTATGATAGGGGAGATTGTACATGGGCTGTGGGAGGAACAGGACTAAGCAACTTTTTCTGGTTCTGCCCTTACTTATTTTCCAGTTATCAATTTTTGTCAATGGGAACCCAATCCAGTTTATGTGCAGAGATCCCTGGATCAATAATAATAAATAGTCAGTACATTTACTGTATTAGTAATTCACGGTTGCAAAGCTCATTCATGTATCTGAGCTACTGCCAATGGCCTTGTGGGTGAAAGCACTGCCCGATGTGGGCCTGAGCTGGTCCCAGTTTCAATCTCCAGTTTTTGGTCAATTAGCTAATCTCCGATGGGGGTCTACAAGTGCCCTCAGCACTCCTGGATAAAGGATTGGGTTTGATTGTGATGCCCCCCTTGGTTAAATGGCCTGCCAATACTCACTGACTAGACTCACACATGAAGAATGGCCAAAGTACCAGATCTGTGGCTGGTACCCGTATCCGAGCGAGAGTTACCGGGAGACGATGCCAAGGAGCTGCGTGAACACTGGGATAAGTGTTGGATTCAGACACTCTCCCCAAGGCTCACCACGCCAACTAGGATCCTTGATTACATTGCAGCTCACTGAAGGCCATCCAGAATATTCTGTTGGCTTGTGGTGAGATATTTCAACAGAGATAGCTCCCACCCTCCCTGACATCTCAAAAAGTCCCAGGGTTAATTCCTGAGCCATGAGTTAGCTGATCTCGGCCGGGGTGAATGGAGGAGATTGACAGTTGGCCTCAGCACCCCTCAACTCGGGTTGGGGGTGGGGGGAACGACAGTCGCCCAGGATTCCCAATTGTGATTGGTATGTAACCCCTCCCCTCAATGCGACCAACACTTGCTGTCTAGACTCACACGTGAGTGGTAGCTAAGATTGGGTACAGTGGGGCAGGTACCACCCAGGGAACTGTACCCCACCCTTCAGGAGACAAGATTTTAACAAAGGCTGTCAAGGCCTTGGAGAGGGTGCAAAGGAGATTTACCAGAAATGGTACATGTAGTTATGTGGAGAGACTGGAGAAGCTGGGATTGTTCTCCTTGGAGCAGAGAAGGTTAAGGGGAGATTTGATAGAGGTGTTTAAAATCATGAGGGGTATTGACAGAGCAAATAAGGAGAAACTGTTTCCATTGGCAGGAAGGTCGATAACCAAAGGACACAGATTTAAAATAATTGGCTAAAAAAAAACAGAGGTGAGATGAGGAGACATGTTTTTACACTGTGAGTTGTGATGATCTGGAATGCACTGCCTGAAAGGGCGGTGGAAGCAGATTCAATAATAACTTTCAAAAGGGAATTGGATAAATACATGAAAAGGAAAAATATTGGGAAAGAGCAGTGGAGTGGGACTAATTGGATAGCTCTCTCAAAGAGCCAGCACAGGCACGATGGGCTGAATGGCCTCCTTCGGTGCTCTATTAGTCTATGATTCAATGACATTACCAGTGCATTCTGATTGTGACGCAGTATTAATCCCTATTGCTCCGTGTACCTAGAAACATGGAAACATAGAAAATAGGAGCAAGAGTAGGCCATTCGGCCCTTCGGGCCTGCTTCGCCATTCAAATGATCATGGCTGATCGTCTAACTCAGTACCCTGTTCCCGCTTTTTCCCCATATCCCTTGATCCCTTTAGCATTAAGAAATATATCTATCTCCTTCTTGAATACATCTAATGACTTGGCCTCCACTGCCTTCTGTGGTAGAGAATTCCACAGGTTCACCACCCTCAGAGTGAAGAAATTTCTCCTCATCTCGGTTCTCAATGGCATATCCCATATCCTGAGACTGTGACCCCTGGTTCTGGACTCCCCAGCCATCGGGAACATCCTCCCTGCATCTAGTCTGTCTAGTCCTGTTAGAATTTTATATGTTTCGATGAGATCACCTCTCATTCTTCTAAACTCTAGTGAATATAGGCCTAGTCGACCCAATCTCCCCTCATACGTCAGTCCTGCCATCCCAGGAATCAGTCTGGTAAACCTTTGTTGCACTCCCTCCATGGCAAGGACATCCTTCCTCAGATAAGGAGACCAAAACTGCACACAATACTCCAGATGTCTCACCAAGGCCCTGTATAACTGCAGTAACTATCCGGTGGCAGAACCCACCCCTGCACCTCACTCCTTTCCGCTTGAGGGAATTTGTTACTGACGCTGGCATTAAAAATACCCAGGGTCAAAGTTCACCCCTCAGCCTGCCTCTGTAAACAGTGCAGTGGGATTCGCAGGATCATCGGTTCATAGGTCAGAGGTGAGAGAGGTCAGAAAGCCCATTTTGTCAGGACTCAGTTCTCCCCAGGCTAATGAAATCTTTAAAGGTTCAGCTGCCTGTGCCCGGTGATGCCTGTGACTGCTGCAAGATGAATGTGCTGAGTGAAAAGATTCTGGACGGCCTGGCTGGTGTCTTTAAACTCATTTCCAGCTATATATCCCTTGGTCCTCCTGGTTTGACCTACCTTGCTGTAATATTCCGGCTTCCAGTCATTTACATTCCATTTAATATTTTCTATCCCGTCGACGAGCATCTCTGTTAACTGCTGGGGTCTGTCGGCCTGTGGGACTCAAGCCTCTCTCATCACCCCTCATGTTTCAGCCCCTTTACACCGGGAACTGCCTTAACTGTAATCAGCTGTGTGAGGGAGGGGGGAAGGGGGAAGGACGGAGGGTGTGTGAGGGTGCAAATGGGAAAGGGGCAGGGCAAAGGGGTGAAACTGCGCAGATGTGTGTGAGTCTCCTAAGGGAATTCTGCGTGTATGTGTACCAGGAATGGGTGTGTGTGTGTGTGGGTTTGTGAGTGGGTTTGTATGTGGGTATGTGGATGCGTGTGTGGGTGCGTTTGTGGGTTTGTGTGTGGGTGTGTGGGTGGGATCTTGTGTGTGTGGGTGTGTGTCATGTAGCATAACGTGTGTATTTGCCGATAGAATGGAAAGTGCTGTGTGTGGTTGAGGCAGTCTGCAGGTCTCTGTGGAGTGGGCTGGGGATTCTGGTGTATGTGCTTGTATATGTGGGTGGGTAGATCCTATGTCTGTGTAAGGGACAGTATATGTGTGTTATATGTGCAGTACATGTGGGGTATATGCGCAGTATATGTGTTGTTTAAGTGGGGTATATATGTGGTAAATGTGGGGTATATGTGTGGTATATGTGGTATTTGTGGGGTATATATGTGCAGTATGTGTGGGATTTGTGGGGTATATATGTGAGGCATATGTGGTATTTGTGGGGTATATGTGAGGCATATGTGGTATTTGTGGGGTATATGTGCGGCATATGTGAGGCATATGTGATCGTGTCTCACTGCCATGGTGGTGCCATTTCAATCTATTGGGGGAAAACGTCAATATTCTCAACTGGAATAATTTAGTGCAGGTCTGAATTTCTGCCACTAGATGTTGTTAGAGACTCTTAAATGCTGCTCTGTGCTGGAGAGTCGTACAGATCAGCATGATCTAATTGAATGACGGAACAGGCTCGAGGGGCTGAATGGCCTCCTCCTGTTCCTATGGGACAGTCAGAAGTTACTACAGGAGCACCTGACTAACTTGCTGGCCCAGATATTTCCCCATTTAATGTCGGTCCTGTGGCTGGTTCACAGTCTGGCTCATTAAAGGGATCTGAAGAAGGAGACCAAAAAAGAAAGGACTTACATTTATATGGTGCCTTTCACCACCTCAGGACGTCCCAAAATGTTTACAGCCAATGAAGTACTTTTATTTTGAAGTGTCGTCACTGTTGTAATATAGGAAACATAGCAGCCAATTTGCTCACAGCAAGATCCCATGAACGACAATGTGACAATCCTTGTATTCAAATCTCCTCACCCCTCCCTATCTCTGTAACCTCCTCCAGCCCGACAACCCTCCGAGATCTCTGCACTCCTCCAATTCTTGCCCATTGCGCATCCCCGATTTTAATCACTCCGCCATTGGCGGCCGTGCCTTCAGCTGCCTGGGCCCTAAGCTCTGGAATTCCCTCCCTAAACCTTTCTACCTCTCTCTCCTCCTTTAAGACGCTCCTTAAAACCTACCTCTTTGACCAAGCTTTTGGTCACCTGTCCTAATATCTCATTATGTGGCTCGGTGTCAAATTTTGTTTGAAAATTGCTCCTGTGAAGCACCTTGGGACGTTTTACTACATTAAAGACACTATATAAATGCAAGATTTTTGTGTTGAGGGATAAATCAGGACACCGGGGAGAACCCACCCTCTCCCGCTCTTATTCAAAATAGTGCCATGGGATCTTTTGAGCCCACCTGAGAGGGCAGAGGGGGCCTCAGTTTAACGTCCCATTCGAAAGGCAGCACCTCCGAGAGTGTAGCACTCCCTCAGTACTCAGAATTTATCACCATGTCAACTTGCCCACTAACTAGAACGGGGCCATGGTGTGTTTGTTGGGTGAGGAAGTTGTTAAATGAGGGCTTTCAGTAACTGAATTTATCAGATCCCAATTAATATTGCTCATATCACAATCACTGCTGAAGCTTTAAATGACAGGATATGTGAAACTGAAAGTACAGAGGCTGAACTCTCAGCAGCTGCCTCTCTCCACTCACTAATAAGAACCCACATGCTCTTTTCCTGTTTATTTTTTAATTCTCATTTTCATGCGATGATATCAACAAGGAACCAGGACAACCAGGAAATGACTCCTGTGGAGAGAGCAAGGTGGAGGCCGTACTGATACGGGGAGAGCTGGTCTCCGATCGCTCAGTGCCGCAGGTGTCTTTACATTCCCAATGACCTTGGACCATTCTAGGCTTCCATATTTAAAGGTGAAGTCGTCATTGAAAATGTCTGACAAAACTATTTTTCTTTGGAGGGGAAACAGCCATTCCCAATACCATGCGCCATTTTTGTCGCTCCACATGTAAGTCGTATATTGTAAAGGAACAACAGAAAGTTACTCTGTTGAACTTCCCACCCATAGCTCCAGCACCCTGTCCAACCGACCAATGGTAATGTGTGAGCCCAGAGAGTGAGTGTCACCAGGCAAGTCTGATCCTGTCCTCACCCAACATACACACTCACTCACACTCACACTCACACACTCACACACATACACACTCACACACATACACACTCACACACTCTCACACATACACACTCTCACATACACTCTCACACATACACACTCACACACTCTCACACATACACACTCTCACACACTCTCACACATACACACTCTCACATACACTCTCACACATACACACTCTCACACATACACACTCACACACATACACACTCACACACTCACACACATACACACTCTCACACATACACACTCTCACACATACACACTCTCACACTCACACACATACACACTCTCACACTCACACACATACACACTCTCACACACTCACACACATACACACTCTCACACATACACACTCTCACACATACACACTCACACACCCACACTCTCACACTCACACACATACACACTCTCACACACTCACACACATACACACTCTCACACATACACACTCACACACCCACACTCTCACACATACACACACACCCACACTCTCACACATACACACTCACACAGACTCACACATACACATTCTCACACATACACACACACACTCTCACACATACACACACACCCACACTCTCACACATACACACTCACACTCACACATACACACTCACACAGACTCACACATACACATTCTCACACATACACACACACACTCTCACACACTCTCACACATACACACTCTCACACATACACACTCACACACTCTCACACATACACACTCTCACACACTCTCACACATACACACTCTCACACACTCTCACACATACACACTCTCACACATACACACTCACACACTCTCACACATACACACTCTCACACACTCTCACACATACACACTCTCACACACACTCACACACTCTCACACATACACACTCTCACACACTCTCACACATACACCCACACTCTCACACATACACATTCTCACACATACACACACACTCTCACACATACACACTCTCACACACTCACACATACACACTCTCACACACTCTCACACATACACACTCTCACACACTCTCACACATACACACACACTCTCACACATACACACACCCACACTCTCACACATACACATTCTCACACATACACACACACACTCTCACACATACACACTCTCACACACTCACACACATACACACTCTCACACACTCTCACACATACACACACACTCTCACACATACACACACCCACACTCTCACACATACACATTCTCACACATACACACACACACTCTCACACATACACACTCTCACACACTCACACATACACACTCTCACACACTCTCACACATACACACTCACACACACTCTCACACATACACACACACTCTCACACATACACACACCCACACTCTCACACATACACATTCTCACACATACACACACACACCCACACACTCACACACACCCACACACTTTCCAGCAGGTGTCACAGGTTAGTGACGAGGAGCAGGAACCCGGTCTGGTTTTATTCCTCGCCTCTCTAGCCCAGGAGCGCTGACACTAATCACAGTACCCAAACTGCTCAGCACAGGCCAGGGTTAAACTCTGAAACTGTCCTGGTCTTTACTGCTTACTTATGCACGAGGCAGTGTGTGTAACAACAATGCTTGTGGGAACACATTTTGAGAAGTCTGCTTGGATAAAAGGAATGTTTGACTTGTGGTTGGGTCAGGATCACTGTTCTGATTGGCCCTGAAAAAATCCATTTCCATTTATTACAGTGGTCCTTCCGCTCCTAATTCTGCCCCTGTACACGGATTATTGGTTAGTTACCTCACTGAAATTGACAAATAGGCCACTTATGCAACGAGGCCTTTTATTTACAACAGACTCATGTTCATTTTCGACAGAGGTCTGTTGATCCCAGGTCTGAGCCTCAAGTCTCAACCATCAGCTTCAGCTAGAATCACAAACCTGTTCAAAGGCCGCAATCTGCATCTGCCACCTCTTTACTCTGTCTCTGCCTTTCCTCTTTCTCTTTAATCACCTTTCCCTTCAATCGGAGTGTTGCTCTAGTCAAGCAGGGCTAAGGAAGGATCTCAATGGTCTCCTGCAACCCTTTGGTTATCTTCACCATGTTTGGCTGACCTACATTGGCTCCCGGTCTGGCAACGCCTCGATTTTAAAAATTCTCATCCTTGTTTTCAAATCCCTCCATGGCCTCGCCCCCTCCCTATCTCTGTAACCTCCTCCAGCTCCACAACCCTCCGAGATCTCTGCGCTCCTCCAATTCCGGCCTCAAATGACGCATCCCTGATTTTCATTGCCCCACCACTGGCGGCCGAGCCTTTGACCGAGCTTTTGGTCACCTGTCCTAATATCTCCTTATGTGGCTCAGTGTCAAATTTTGTTTGATAATCGCTCCTGTGAAGCGCCTTGGGATGTTTTACTATGTTAAAGGCGCTATATAAATGCAAGTTGTTGTTGTTGCTGTTTGCAATGCAGCCATTGGGCAGTGTGTCATTTGGAGATGATGGAACCTGCTTAGGATCAGGATCTACAGCAAATTTCAAGAACTTTCCCACCCACTGGGTCCCATTGACATTCCAAACTTTGAATTTGTCAACAGAGTCTGTCAGTTCAATATTTGGTGTCTGGTGCCTGGTGACAGGCCAGACTTTAATTACTTTTAATATCTACTGCGAGGATAGTTTTTCAACAGCTTTAGGAAAGAAAGACTTACACTTATATTGGATCTGATCATTCCTCTCAAACATCTCAAAGCATTTCACATACAATAAGTTACTTTGAAGTGTTATGTAGGTAAGTGTGGCCTGAATTTTGCTCATAGTCAGGTCCCACAAACAGCAATGGGATTACATAGAATGACATCGAATTTACAGCGTAGAAACAGGCCATTCGGCCCAACCGGTCTGTGCTGGTGTTTATGCTCCACACGAGTCTCCTCCCACCTTACTTCATCTCATCCTATCAACATATCCTTCGATTCCTTTCCCCCTCATTTGCTTATCTACCTTCCCCTTAAATGCATCTCTGATACTCGTCTCAACCCACTCCCTGTAAATCATATAAACTGGGGCCTCAGAACACATTCTGTATTAAAAGCCTTCATTCGCCAAGCCAATCATCTGAGCCTTGACTTAGCTCTTTTCCAGTCGGGAGATGAGCTGATTGGATGGTTCCACCTCTTGATGCATAACTGAAATTAGAGGAGCTATTTTGTGACCAGTAATGACATTAACTGTTCCAATATATCGGGGAGCAAAACAAGATGCTGCTGGAAATCACTGCAGCAAGGACATGTTTCATGAACTTGACCTGGTTGGTTGCTGGGAATACAGAATGACACGAACAATTTGTACTAGTACTAAAGGGCAAATCACGTTACTTCCATAACCTGTTGCATGCTCTGTGTGCAGAGACCTCTGTGGAGAAGGGATAGAGTTCCAGGAGATCACACAGCCTGGGAGAGAGAGACAGGAGAATAGAGTGTCAGTTTTCACCATTGCTATTCTATGTAGAATTTTTGGACTGATACAGGATGGTGAGGGGCAGTTGTTGTGATCCTAGAATGAGCACAGACACCTGGCCTGGATAGTACAAACTCCTTTCCTCCCCTAGACTCCCCCTCCTCCCCTAGACTCCCCCTCCTCCCCCAGACTTCCTCCCCTAGACTCCCCCTCCTCCCCTACACTCCCCCTCCTCCCCTAGACTCCCCCTCCTCCCCTACACTCCCCCTCCTCCCCTACACTCCCCCTCCTCCCCTAGACTCCCCCTCCTCCCCCAGACTTCCTCCCCTAGACTTCCTCTTCTCGACTCCCCCTCCTCCCCTAGACTCCCCCTCCTCCCCTACACTCCCCCTCCTCCCCAACACTCCCCCTCCTCCCCTACACTCCCCCTCCTCCCCTACACTCCCCCTCCTCCCCTACACTCCCCCTCCTCCCCCAGACTTCCTCCCCTAGACTCCCCCTCCTCCCCCAGACTTCCTCCCCTAGACTTCCTCTTCTCGACTCCCCCTCCTCCCCTAGACTCCCCCTCCTCCCCTACACTCCCCCTCCTCCCCTACACTCCCCCTCCTCCCCTACACTCCCCCTCCTCCCCTACACTCCCCCTCCTCCCCTACACTCCCCCTCCTCCCTTAGACTTCCTCCCCTAGACTCCCCCTCCTCCCCTACACTCCCCCTCCTCCCCTAGACTCCCCCTCCTCCCCCAGACTTCCTCCCCTAGACTCCCCCTCCTCCCCTACACTCCCCCTCCTCCCCTAGACTCCCCCTCCTCCCCCAGACTTCCTCCCCTAGACTCCCCCTCCTCCCCTACACTCCCCCTCCTCCCCTAGACTCCCCCTCCTCCCCTAGACTTCCTCCCCTAGACTCCCCCTCCTCCCCTACACTCCCCCTCCTCCCCTAGACTCCCCCTCCTCCCCTACACTCCCCCTCCTCCCCTAGACTCCCCCTCCTCCCCTAGACTCCCCCTCCTCCCCTAGACTCCCCCTCCTCCCCTAGACTCCCCCTCCTCCCCTACACTCCCCCTCCTCCCCTACACTCCCCCTCCTCCCTTAGAATCCCCCTCCTCTCCTAGACTTCCTCCCCTAGACTCCCCCTCCTCCTCCAGACTTCCTCCCCTACACTCCCCCTCCTCCCCTACACTCCCCCTCCTCCCCTAGACTCCCCCTCCTCCCCTACACTTCCTCCCCTAGACTCGCCTTCTGCCCCTTTCTCCCCATGAATCCCCTCCTTTGACACAGGGATGGATGGGAAAGACTAGTTTTCCCTCCTCTCCAGAGACAGCTTTTCAGGTACTGGCTGAGCTCAATCCTCGTTGAGCTCTGAATGTTTACATCACTGGAGATGGGGATCTCATAGTTGGACGTTCAGGTCTGGGCTCTGGTGAGGGAGTTAGTGACCTAGGTCACCTTTCTTTGCCTACACAACAGTGATTCATTTCACCCACAACTTCCATCTCTATAGCCCTCATTATGTACAAACAGACAGGGAGCTGGATAGAGAGTGGGCAGAAATACCTGTTCAGTGTGAAATGTGCTGAGGACATAAGGAACAATGGAATCGTATGTTCTCTCTTCCTCTTCCTCTTCCTCTTTCTCTCTCTCGCTCTCTCTTGTGCCAGCCTTGGCTCAGTGGCTAGCACTCTTGACCCTGAGTTAATAGGTCGTGGGTTTGAGCCCCACTCCAGAGACTTGAGTAAATAATCCAGTCTGACACTCCGGTGCAGTACTGAGGGAGTGTTGTATTGTCTTTCTAGATGAGATGTTAAACCAAGGCCCCATCTGCCCTCTCAGGTGGATGTAAAAGATCCCATGGCACTATTTTGAAGAAGAGCAGGGGAATTCTCCCCGGTGTCCTGGGCCAATATTAATCCCTCAACTGACATCATTAAAAAACAGATTATCTGGTCACGTATCACATAGTGGGATCTTGCTGTGCACAAATTAGCTGTATCGTTTCTTACATTACAACAGTGACTACACTACAAAAGTACTTCATTGGCTGTAAAGCACTTTGGGATGTCCTGAGGCTGTGAAAGGCGCTATATAAATGCAAGTCTTTGTCTATCTCTCCCTCTTTTTAAATATTTGACTCTTTGACTATTTGAGGTCGCAGAAATCATCTGACTTTAACCAGGTAATGAGTTTCCAAACCTGATACAGGAATCAAAAGTATTTGTGTGAGTTAACTGTGTGCCCAATATATATAGCACAACACTGGGATTATTCCACTCATTAGAGCCGAACACTATCATCAAACTCTAAATCTGAATTTATACAAATTAGAACAAAAGACATTCATTACCTGCAGACTTGCCTTCCCCAACACCCTCCTCACCAATCTCTCGATCCCCCCACAGACATTGCATACATGAGGGAGAAGGGAATAGAGGGATATGATTGGGGGAGGGGGGGCAAGGTGGGACAAGGTAATTAGAGTGAGAAGAGGCTTGTGTGGAGAATAAACACTGGCATAGGCCAGAGCACTGCCTTCAGTTCTGGGCACCGCACCTCAGGAAGGATATATTGGCCTTGGAGGGCGTACAGCACAGATTCACCAGAATGATACCGGGGCTAAAAGGGTTAAATTACGCGGACAGGTTGCATAGACTAGGCTTGTATTCCCTCGAGTATAGAAGATTAAGGGGTGATCTGATCGAGGGGTTTGAGATGATTAAAGGATTTGATAGGGTCGATAGAGAGAAATTATTTCCTCTGGTGGGGGAGAGTCCAGAACAAGGGGGCAGAACCTTAAAATTAGAGCTAGGCCGTTCAGGGGTGATGTCAGGAAGCACTTCTTCACACAAAGGGGAGTGGAAATCTGGAACTCTCTCCCCAAAAAAGCTGTTGAGGCTGGGGGTCAATTAAAATTTCAAAACTGAGATTGAAAGATTTTTGTCATGGAAGGGTATTACGGTGAGTAAATGGAGTTGAGATACAGATCAGCCATGATCTAACTGAATGGCAGAACAGGCTCAAGCGGCTGAACGGCCTACTCCTGTTCCTGTGTTCCTATATGGGCCGAATGGCCTGTTTCTGTACTGTAGATTTTATGTAAGTCTATGAAATTACAACTGGTCCAAAATCCACTGTGCACACACTGTGCCACACTGAGTCCCATCACCCCTGTCCCCGTCAATCTCCAATGGCTCCTCCATCAATGGTCGAACCTTCAACCACCGCAGTCCTACACTCTGGAACTCCTTCCCTACAGCTCTCTGCTTTGGTACTTCCCTCCCGGCCTTTATAAATCTCAAAACCCAGCTCCCCTTCCGTCACCTCAACCAACTCTTCCATTATTGCTCAGAGTCTGGGCTGCCCTCTGTGTAACACCTGGGGAGGTTGCATTGCGTTGAAGGTGCTGTGAAAATGCAAGTTGTTTGGAAGGAGATAATCCAGCTCAATATTGACAGCACTGGCCGGCCAGTCAGGTGATGGGATAGGGGTCTTCAGCTGCACTTCTTGGGCTGACCAAGGGTGATGCTGCAGAGCAGAGCACACTCAGGCTCCATCAACAGGAAGAAAGTAGGAAGAAAGAACTCGCATTTATATAGCCACCTTTCACCACCTCAGGACGTCCCAAAGTGCTTTACAGCCAATGAAATACTTTCAAAGTGTAGTCACTGTTATAATGTAGGAAACTCGGCAGAAGATTTGCGCACAGTAAGATCCCACAAACAGCAATGTGATAATGACCAGATAACCTGTTGAGGGATAAATATTGGCCAGGATACCAGGGAGAACTCCTCTGCACTTCTTCGAAATAGTGTCAAGGGATCTTTTACATCCACCCGAGAGAGCAGACGGGGCCTCGGTTTAATGTCTCATCTGAATGACAGCACCTCCGACAATGTAGCGTTCCCTCAGTACTGGCACTGGAGAAACAAAAAGAGAAGTTATATTATACTTGTATAGAACCTTGGTTAGATCACACTTGGAGTACTGTGCACAGTTCTGGTCTCCATATTATAAAAAAGATATAGAGGCACTAGAGAGGGTGCAAAAAAGATTTACAAGGATGATACCAGAAGTTATATGAGAGGTTATAACTATCAGGAATGACTGAACAGGCTGGGACTCTTTTCTCTAGATATGAGAAGACTGAGGGGTGACCTGATAGAGGGGTTTGATAAGGTAGACGTAGAGAAGGAATTTGGATACAATTGGTACTTGTTTTCTTGGGCATTCTCCCAATCATCTGCCATGACTTCAGCAGAAACCCCGGAAAATTGGCGTAAATGGTAATTAGAATCATAGAATCTTACAGCACAGGAGGAGGCCATTCGGCCCATCGTGCCTGTGCCGGCTCTTTGAAAGAGCTTCCAATTAGTCCCACTCCCCTGGTCTGTCCTCATAGCCCTGTAAATTTTTCCCCTTCAAGTATTTATCTAATTCCCGTTTGAAAGTTATTATTGAATCTGCTTCCACCGCCCCTTTCGGGCAGTGAATTTCAGATCACAACAACTCGCTATGAAAACACATTTTTCTTAATCTCCCCAATGGTTCTTTTGTCAATTACCTTAAATCTGTGTCCTCTGGTTACCAACCCTTCTGCCACTGGAAACAGTTTCTCCTTATTTACTCTGTCAAAACCGTTCATGATTTTGAACACCTCTATCAAATCTCCCCTTAACCTTCACTGCTCTAAGGACAACTCCAGCTTCTCCAGTCTCTCCACATAACTGAAGTCCCTCATCCCTGGGACCATTCTAGTAAATCTCCTCTGCACGCTCTCTAAGACCTTGACATCCTTCCTAAAGTGTGGTGCCCAGAATTGAACACAATACCCCAGTGGAGGCCTAACAAGTGATTTATAAAGGTTTAGGATAACTTCCTTGCTTTTGTACTCTATGCCTCCATTTATAAAGCCCAAGATCCCATATGCTTTTTTAACAGCCTTCTCAATTTGTCCTGCCACCTTCAAAGATTTGTGTATATACACCCCCAGGTCTCTCTGTTCCTGCACCCCTTTAAAATTGTACCATATATTGCCTCTCCTCATTCTTCCTTCCAAAATGCATCACTTCTCCAAGGTTTCCCCAGATCTTCGGTTGAAGTCACAGCAGAAAATTGGGAAAGTCTTCACGGAAATTCTACTCCAACAACTGTTGTTATGTAGGCAAATGCAGCAGCCCATTTGCATTGGATCCCACAAGTGAGAGTGAGATGAACAACATATTGACCTGTTCATTGGTGAAGGGAGGCATGTAGCCCAGGACACCAGGAGAACTTCCTACTCTTTTTGATTCAAATAGTGCCATGACAGACATAATTTCAATCTACTGGAGCCTATTAGAAAGGGTCCACATTTAATAGAAGGGAAAGCAACATCTAGATACTGCAGCACTCCCTCAAACACCAGAGGGTCAGCCTAGATTATAGGCTACAGATTCTGGAGTGGGACTTGAACCCACCACCTTCTGACATCAGAGGCAAGAGTGCTACCCACAGAGCCACAGCTGGCACTGAACAAATGCTCTTAAAAGCACATTCAATTTATTTTCATTCCTTTATCCTTGGATTATTATCCCCTCAGCTTCATGGCCCGGCAATTAATCCCCAACAATAGCAACTATGAAGGACTTTGCGTATGTTCTTGTTCAATTTCAAAAACCATCCTCTGTGATACAATCTATAAAATATTAAAACTCTTAACCGCACGCACTTCCTGTCAACTTTACCCAATATAATTTCCTTTGTCCACATTTATAATGGAAACTGCCTGGGTAAGTGTGTCACATTGTAATTACACTCTCACACCAGTGTCAGTGGTAGTGCAAAGTGTCAGCTGTGACTCAGTGGGTAGCACTATCACCTCTGAGTCCAAAGGTTTTGGGTTCAAATCCTGCTCCAGAGACTTGGGCCCATAACCTAGGCTGATACTCCAAGTGTAGTGTTAATTGTATCCATGTGATTTATATCAGTAAGTGTTAATTGTATTCAGGTGGTGTATATCAATAGGGGACTCTCTTATATCCATTTATATGAGAGCTTATCTAGGGTATGGTGGGTGTAATGTGGAGCTCTGTGACTGAAGGCTTGGAAGCAACTGAAGACCAGGCTCTACCCTTTACCACTGAGCTATCCAGCTTATAACATGCAGTACTGAGGGAGTGCTGCACTGTCGGAGGTGCCGTCTTTGAGATGCTAAATTGAGGCCCCTTCTGCCCTCGGAGGCAAACGCAAAGATCCCACAGCACTATTTCAAAGAAGAGCAGGGGAGTTCTCCCTGGGGCCAATATTTATCCCTCAATCAACATCACTAAAACTGATTTTCTGGTCATTATCACTTTACTGTTTGTGGGATCTTGCTGTGCGCAAATTGGCTGCCGCCTTTCCTACATTACAACAATGACCACTCAAAAGTACTTTATTGACTGTAATGTGCTTTGGGACATCCTGAGATCGTGAAAGGCACTGTATAAAGGCAAGTTATTTCTTTCTTTTTTAATTACACCTCTCTTGAAGGTGCAGGTTGTTGTGGATCTGGATCTATGGGTGCTGACTGCCCACTGAAATTTCACCCAAGTGGCCAATCATCCCTTTTTGTGTGTCTGTGTGGACAGTGAATGTTGGCAAACTGTTCAACTCTGGAGGGCACCACAACTGAGCTCTAACATCACCAAACACCCACATATGTGCACTTCCCACAGGGCCACTGGAACACAATCAACCCTGGAAATCTGATCTAATTATTCTTTTTCTCCTCCTCCCTCCCGCTTAGAGGCCCTGAAGCGATCTGTAGTACAGCCCGCCCCCCCGCCACCACCAACCCAGCTGAGAGACCGGCTAACTCAGTACAGATCATAGACCAAATGTGGGATCTTGCTGGCCTCTACAACTCTGAGCCATCAAAGGGACCACCATTAAAGATGGTGATATTGGAGCAGCAACACACAGGGCCATGGAGTGATGGGTTCATCAAGGTTACGCCAACACATCTGCGCTCCTATTCATAGTTGCATTACTGTGGGAAAAACTAGGGCCTATTCTTCAGAAAGTTCTTGTGATTTCTAAGAATTACATAGAATTTACAGCACGGAAACAGGCCATTCGGCCCAACCATACTGGTGTTTATGCTCCACACAAGCCTCCTCCCACTCTACTTCATCTAACCCTATCAGCATATCCTTTTTTTGCTTTTTCCTTCATGTACTTATCTAGCTTCCCCTTAAGTGCATCTATGTTAGTCACCTCAACTACTCCTTGTTCCACATTTTAACCACCCTCTGTGTAAAGAAATTTTTCCTGAATTCCCTATTGGATTTATTAGTGACTATCTTATATTTATTTATGGCCCCTAGTTTTGGTCTCGCCCACAAGCGGAAACAGCTTCTCTACGTCCACCCTATCAAACCCCTTCATAATTTCAAAGACCTCTATTAGTGAGGCTCGATGGGCCGAATGGCCTCCTTCTGTGCTGTAACCATTCTATGATTCTATGATTCCAGGTCACCCTTTAGCCTTCTCTTTTCTAGAGAAAAGAGCCCCAGCTTGTTAAGCCTTTCCTAATAATTATAAACTCTCAGTTCTGTTATCATCCTTGTAAATCTTTTTTCAATGGCTTCTCCAATGCCTCTAACAGCATGGACTGGCCAACAGAGGGAGATAAGAGCCTTGGAGAGGGGAAGGCAGAGTATTATCAGTACAGATAAGGGCATGTTGTAGGTTAGAACGGACGGGGGGTGAAGGGCTTTTGTGCAGAACAGGATATGAGTGTCGGCATTTTTGGACAAACTGCAATTTATTGAGGGTGGAGGATAGGAGGCCAGAAAGTTGAAGTAATGGAGTCTAGATTTGACAAAAGCAGCGATAATGGTTTGGATAGGCAGGAATGGAACCAGGTGAAGGCAGTCCCATGGAGCTAGACAACAGAGGGGAGGTAATGGAGGAGGATGAAGTGGTCAACCCTATAAAATGCTGCATGGGTCGAGGAGGTGAAGGAGGGACCATGCACCACAGTCGCAAGGTCTCTTGTTCGTTCCCGATTTTCTTTGCTCCACCATCAGCGGCTGAGCAGGAGGTGATTAAGTTGATGTACGCTAACGGAGGACAAGCAGGAGACGGTGCTGAAGGGAATTGTCATTTGCTTCTTGAAATGGAGTTTGATCATTCAGGAGGTTCTGATGTAAATAGTATTGATTCAAGTTAGCACCTATTTGATTAGTGTAAGGTGGTGAGGTTTATGCCCTGAGCTCTGGAATTCCCTCCCCGACCTCTCTGTCTCTCTACCTCTCTCTCCTCTTTTAAGATGCTCCTTAAAACCTACTTCTTTGACCAGGCTTTTGGTCACCTGTCCTAATATGTGGCTTGGTGTCAAATTTTGACTGACAATCGTTCCTGTGAAGCACCTTGGGACGTTTTACTACGTTAAAGGCGCTATATAAATTCAAGTTGTTGTTGTTAGGATACTATTGGTGCGTTTAGCTAAGGCTATCTCAGTGCAGTGAAAGGGCAGAATCCAAACTGAAGGGATCTGAATGGGGAGTTTGGAGAGAGATGGACATGGAACTGGGAAGCAATGACATGTTTGAGGACTTTGGAACGGAAAGGACAACTGGGGGGGGAAATGGCAATTGAAATCTCACCTGCTCCGTTCTGCCCTGTCAGCCACTGTGTAAAAATGCTTTCCCTCCACATAACCTCCTCACCCCAAGTAACAGCTAAATCAGCCATTGTTAAAAATCTGTACCTTTAGGATTAGTTTGACGGTTCCATGCCCTGTTTACACATAGATTTGTTGACACTTTGGAACTGGCTTGAATTAAAATCCATTGTGTAAACAAAGGGGAAAGAGAATGCCCAAGAGGGGTGGGGGAGGGGAGGGAGCCGTCTGGAGAGGAGTCAGGCAGCAGAGAATCTGACTTGCAGTGTCCGGTGTGATATGTTTGTCCTTCTCTCTTGCTAACTGGCTCTTTGTTTGCACATAATTCCCGGCCCCACGGCTTGGTTGGGAGATGTTGGTTGTTTTGCTGCTTATATGAGAGACTTGGAAAACCGTGAGATTCTTCAGCCTGATGCACCAAACTCATCAGGCTGTTGGTCACTGGTCAACTGCTCATCACTGCAGTAAAGTTCTGCCACATCTACATTGTAATGTCAAGGAGGTAGATATAAAGAGTAAGGGAGAGAGAGAGGTGTTGTATTGGAGTAAGTTAGCACCCTCAGGAACTTGTGTTCAAAATCAGGCCAGATTGAAGGGACACAAGTCTCTGTCTCTCTGTATCTCTTTATCTCTGTCTGTCTTTGCCTGAGGAAGGAGGAAGTCTCCGAAAGCTTGTGAATTTAAAATAAAATTGCTGGACTATAACTTGGTGTTGTAAAATTGTTTACAATTGTCAACCCCAGTCCATCACCGGCATCTCCACATCATGTCTGAATCTCTGTCTGTCTGAATCTCTGTCTCTCTGTCTGTCTCTCTGTATCTCTTTATCACTGTCTCTGTCTCTCTGTCTGTCTGAATCTCTGTCTGTCTGAATCTCTGTCTGTCTGTCTCTCTCTCTGTTTATCTCTCTCTCTCTGTCTCTCTGTCTGTCTCTGTCTCTGTATCTCTTTATCACTGTCTCTGTCTCTCTGTATGGATGTCTGTCTCTCTTTGTTTATCTCTCTCTCTGTCTCTGTCTCTACACATCAAACCAGTGTGTGATATACTTTCAATGGAAATGTCCATTCACTATTAAAAAAAAAGTTAACTAAGGAGGGCTCTGATGACTCAGTGGCTTATTGTGTGTCCCTGATAAGATGGCGAGCCATACAGACCAGAGGGTCTCAGGGTCACTGGGTTGAGTTAGCGTCACTCAGAGGGATCAGCAGTTGTGGTGCTACAATTTGCCTCAGTGCCCTGCACTAGGGATGGGGAAATACCAGCCATGGTTCCTGCTCATGCTCCCTCTACAGCGGCCCCTGTTGACAGGTGCCCATGTTTGGATGCTGGGTGAGGGTATGATCAGGCTTGGCTATGATGTCCACCCCCCACCCCCCACCCCCCCGCCCCCGCCCCCTCCCCTAACAACTTCAAATAGTCCACTAGTACTCACTGTCAAATCTCACCCAGAGATGGCCGTTGGGGCACAATTCCGAGGGGCAACTGTGGAACCAGACCCGGTAAGAGTCAACACTTTTAGGACATGGCGAGAACTGGCAGGTGCAAGAAGGACTGGCATTGAGTGTTTCCTTTTGAAATTAACAGGTCTACTGAACTTTGTACAGCCTTGGTTGTTCTTGCAGAAGGATGACACACGCAGGTTGCCAATAGAGTCTGGCTTGGTGCCCAGATCAGGTTCCAGCAGGAGATCGAGTGAATCTCCCAACAGTTTCCTTAGCAATGGAAATGGAAGCTGAGAATAACATTTTCCATTACTGTCTGTAAGAAAATCCACTCCACAGGTAGCTGGTGGGACATCAGTCAACGAGTCAGTAATCACCACACCAAGTCAACAATTCACTCAGTCAGAGCCTCGGCAGTGCGCCACTTGGCTGGGCCCTCAGACTTGGCGGGATAGGATTCCCCCACTCGGATAACATACAGGCAGTTGGTGCACTGAGAAGGTGGTGGGGCCTCAATGAGCTAAATGTAAGTCTCAAGGTAAACCAATGTTTGTGTTCTTTACACCTGTCACTGATGAGCAGCAGTGCCAGCAATCCTCCTACTTTTTCAATGCAATTTTTATCTGGAATGCAAAAAGTTTGAGAGATTAGAAGGGGTGACCTAAAGTTTTGTCGAAGAGATGGGTCAAAGAGATGACCACTTTCTAGTCATCCTTGGCCAGCCCAAAACCAGTCTCACTGATGCTGCCTCCTTTGCATGGTTGTCCTGCCTGGCTCCGAGTTCCTCACATTTGCCACCCAACTTACAGCAACGGTGGCTTGGCCCCCATCTCAAGATCCCATCCTAGCCTCTCCCCTTACTCACAAGTTGAAGATGGAAGACCACCAGACATATCTCAGCTCACCCACCCAGAGAGACACTGCAGCCTCCATCCGGGCAGCCAACCCTTCCTTAAACCATTTCC
This sequence comes from Heptranchias perlo, assembly GCF_035084215.1. Lineage (NCBI taxonomy): Eukaryota > Metazoa > Chordata > Chondrichthyes > Hexanchiformes > Hexanchidae > Heptranchias > Heptranchias perlo. Next base: position 42,716,706 of record NC_090350.1, on the reverse strand, counting down.
GTTTTTTTGTCTCCACCACTCTGCCCGAATTCCATTTCACAAGTCTGGGGCCTTGTTCCTCTGTCTTGGTGTGAGGAGTAGCTTCCTGCCATCAATCTTAAATTTGGTTATTACTAGTTTGAACCTTCCCCTAATGTCTTTAATTTTCAGTATCTGGGATTTACTTTTTCCACCTTTATAAAATCACCTACTTCCTCTAGTTCCTTCTTCACATTTGAACACCTGACTCTGTACCACCGACATCCTCCTTGTCTATCCTAGACCTTCCAGGCCACATCCTCACCAACATCTGTTTCCTGTCCATACTCTGTGTCTGCATCGAGTGATTCCCTGAACCCCTCTACCTGAACTCGCAGATACCCAGGGCAGTGGGACAATAGGGTCAGATAGATAACCTAGACAGTGAGCTGGCAGGCTAACACATGAAGAATGACCACTCAGGGGAGGTACTGGAAGGGGCTGGCAGTTGTGGAACTGTACCCCGGGGCTCAGGGCTGCGAGGGACAAGATGTCAGGAAGCATTTCTTCACGCAGAGGGTGAGCCTCAGTGTCTGACCAGCCAGGGCCCATGAGGCAGGTCTTGCATCTGAAATCTGCACCGATTCTACGCATGCAAATCAGAATAGATACACTCCGGGTTTTAGAGCTTGGAGTCGGGGTCTGATTCAACCTCTGAGATCCACCATAACCATGGCCTGTGTGTTTGCTCACACACTTTCACACAGCCATCTGAAGAAGCCACCCAGAAATAGAAGGCAGAGGTAAGACTAGACTTCAACAAAACTTCCAATACTGCACTGTGATTTCTCCTCTTTATTCACACTGGTTAACCCCACATTTTCTTAGACTTTTTTCGATATATATTAATCATAGAATCATAGAATCATAGAAGTTACAACATGGAAACAGGCCCTTCGGCCCAACATGTCCATGTCGCCCAGTTTATACCACTAAGCTAGTCCCAATTGCCTGCACTTGGCCCATATCCCTTTATACCCATCTTACCCATGTAACTGTCCAAATGCTTTTTAAAAGACAAAACTGGACCCGCCTCTACTACTGCCTCTGGCAGCTCGTTCCAGACACTCACCACCCTTTGAGTGAAAAAATTGCCCCTCTGGACCCTTTTGTATCTCTCCCCTCTCACCCTAAATCTATGCCTGCTCGTTATAGACTCCCCTACCTTTGGGAAAAGATTTTGACTATCTACCTTATCTACGCCCCTCATTATTTTATAGACTTCTATAAGATCACCCCTAAACCTCCTACTCTCCAGGGAAAAAAGTCCCAGTCTATCTAACCTCTCCCTATAAGTCAAACCATCAAGTCCCGGTAGCATCCTAGTAAATCTTTTCTGCACTCTTTCTAGTTTAATAATATCTTTTCTATAATAGGGTGACCAGAACTGTACACAGTATTCCAAGTGTGGCCTTACTAATGTCTTGTACAACTTCAACAAGACATCCCAACTCCTGACCAATGAAACCAAGCATGCTGAATGCCTTCTTCACCACCCTATCCACCTGTGACTCCACTTTCAAGGAGCTATGAACCTGTACTCCTAGATCTCTTTGTTCTATAACTCTCCCCAACGCCCTACCATTAACGGAGTAGGTCCTGGCCCGATTCGATCTACCAAAATGCATCACCTCACATTTATCTAAATTAAACTCCATCTGCCATTCATCGGCCCACTGGCCCAATTTATCAAGATCCCGTTGCAATCCTAGATAACCTTCTTCACTGTCCACAATGCCACCAATCTTGGTGTCATCTGCAAACTTACTAACCATGCCTCCTAAATTCTCATCCAAATCATTAATATAAATAACAAATAACAGCGGACCCAGCACCGATCCCTGAGGCACACCGCTGGTCACAGGCCTCCAGTTTGAAAAACAACCCTCGACAACCACCCTCTGTCTTCTGCCGTCAAGCCAATTTTGTATCCAATTGGCTACCTCACCTTGGATCCCGTGAGATTTAACCTTACGTAACAACCTACCATGCGATACCTTGTCAAAGGCTTTGCTAAAGTCCATGTAGACCACGTCTACTGCACAGCCCTCATCTATCTTCTTGGTTACCCCTTCAAAAAACTCAATCAAATTCGTGAGACATGATTTTCCTCTCACAAAACCATGCTGACTGTTCCTAATCAGTCCCTGCCTCTCCAAATGCCCGTAGATCCTGTCTCTCAGAATACCCTCTAACAACTTACCCACTACGGATGTCAGGCTCACCGGTCTGTAGTTCCCAGGCTTTTCCCTGCCGCCCTTCTTAAACAAAGGCACAACATTTGCTACCCTCCAATCTTCAGGCACCTCACCTGTAGCTGTCGATGATTCAAATATCTCTGCTAGGGGACCCGCAATTTCCTCCCTAACCTCCCATAACGTCCCGGAGATTTATCTACCTTGATGCGCGTTAAGACTTCCAGCACCTCCCTCTCTGTAATATGTACACTCCTCAAGACATCACTATTTATTTCCCCAAGTTCCCTAACATCCATGCCTTTCTCAACCGTAAATACCGATGTGAAATATTCATTCAGGATCTCACCCATCTCTTGTGGTTCCGCACATAGATGACCTTGTTGATCCTTAAGAGGCCCTACTCTCTCCCTAGTTACTCTTTTGCCCTTTATGTATTTGTAGAAGCTCTTTGGATTCTCCTTTGCCTTATCTGCCAAAGCAATCAAATGTCCCCTTTTTGCCCTCCTGATTTCTCTCTTAACTCTACTCCGGCAATCTCTATACTCTTCAAGGGATCCACTTGATCCCAGCTGCCTATGCATGTCATATGCCTCCTTCTTCTTTTTGACTAGGGCCTCAATCTCCCGAGTCATCCAAGGTTCCCTACTTCTACCAGCCTTGCCCTTCACTTTATAAGGAATGTGCTTACCCTGAACCCTGGTTAACACACTTTTGAAAGCCTCCCACTTACCAGACGTCCCTATGACCTGGACTTGGTTTATACAGGGCATAGTTTCAAAGTTTCCGGATGACACAAAGCTTGGAAATGTGGCAAACAGTGAGGAGGATAGTGTCAGACTTCAGGAGGACAGAGACAGGCTGGTGAAATGGACAGACACATGACAGATGCAATTTAATGCAGAGAAGTGTGAAGTGATGCATTTTGGTAGGAAGAATGAGGAGAGGCAAAATAAACTAAATGGTACAATTCTAAAGGAGGTGCAGGTGCAGAGAGACAGTGGGTATATGTGCACAAATCTTTGAAAGTGGTGGGACAAGTTGATAAAGCTGTTAAAAAAGCATATGGGATCCTGGGCTTTATAAATAGAGGCATAGAATACAAAAGCAAGGAAGTTATCCTAAACCTTTATAAATCACTGGTTAGGCCTCAGCTGGAGTATTGTGACCAATTCTGGGCACCGCACTTTAGGAAGGATGTCAAGGCCTTGGAGAGGGTGCAGGAGGAGATTTACTAGAATGGTACCAGGGATGAGGGAATTCAGTTTGTGGATTGTTCTCCTCAGAGCAGAGATTTATGGGGAGATTTAATAGAGTTGTTCAAAATCATGAGGGGTTTTGATAGAGTAAATAAGGAGAAACTGTTTCCAGTGGCAGAAGGGTCACAGATTTAAAATAATTGGCTAAAGAACCAGAGGGGAGACGAGGAGAAACTTTTTACGCAGCGAGTTGTGATGATCTGGAATGCGCTGCCTGAAAGGGTGGTGGAAGCAGATTCAATAGTAACTTTCAAAAGGGATTTGGATAAATACTTGAAAAGGAAAAATTTGCAGGGCCATGGGGAAAGATTAAGGGAGTGAGATTAATTAGATAGCTCTTTCAAAGAGCCAGCACAGACATGATGGACCGAATGGCCTCCTGTTGTGCTGTATGATTCTATGACTCTTTTCTTTTCTGTTGAATATTAATAGCGTGAATTAAATCAGTGTCAGTTTGGCTCAGTGGGTAGCACTCTCTCCTCTGAGTCAGAAGATTGTGGATTCAGGCCCCATTCCAGGACTTACATAGAATCTACCGTACAAAAACAGGCCATTCAGCACCACTGACCACATTAATGACCTTTTCCCACCCTGCCCCCATATCCCTCTATTCCCTTCTCCCTCTTGTATACATCAAGCTTCCCCTTAACAACACCAACAACTTGCATTTATATAGTGCCTTATCGTAGTAAAACATCCCAAGGCGCTTCACAGGAGCGATTATCAAACAAAATTTGACACTGAGCCAGATAAGGAGATATTGGGACAGATAGCATCAATGCGCTCTGCTTCACCCACTCCATGTGGCAGCGATTTCCACATTCTCACTGCTCTTTGTGTAAAGAAACTCCTGCTAAATTCTTTATTTGATCTGTTAGAGTCTATCTTATATTTATACGTCCTTGTTCTAATCTCACTCGGAAGTGGAAACAGTTCCTCCACATCCACACTATCGAACCCGTTCATCAATTTAAAGTCCTCCATCAGGTCCCCTCTTAGTCTTCTTTGAACAAATAATCCAGGCAGACACTCCAGTGCAGTACCGAGGGAGTGCTGCATTGTTGGTGGTGCTGTATTTTGCATGAAACTGTGAAACGATGCCCTCTCAGGTGGATAGAAAAGATACCATGGCACGATTCAAAGAAGAGCAGGGGAGTTATCCCAGAGTCCTGGCCAAGAGTGTCTTAAAGGAGGCAATGGGGAAAGATCACACCAAGGTCATGAAAAAGAACCCAAAGCACAGCATGTATCTGCGCTACAGTGAGTTCTCGATTCTAACACTGGAGAACTGAGCCAGCCCATCATTAACCCTGTATATTCTGAATGCTATTCCAGTGCTTTGTAACTGATTTACATAGAAACATTTCGAATAGGAATAGACCCTTCAGCCCCTCGAGCCTGTTCCACCATTCAACTAGATTGTCGCTGATCTGCACCTCAGCTCCACTCACCCGCCTTGCTCCATGTCCTGTGATGCCCTTACCTAACAAAAATCTATCCATCTCAGTCTTGAAAATTTTAATTGTAACACAGCAGGGGGACTGTGATATACTCGAACATATTAACATCGAGCGGGAGGAGGTATTGGCGGTTTTAGCAGGCCTAAAAATGGATAAATCCGCAGGCCCAGACGAAATGTATCCCAGGCTACTGTGTGAGGCAAAGGAGGAGATTGCGGGGGCTCTGACACATATATTCAGAACCTCTCTGGCCACAGGGGATGTGCCAGAGGACTGGAGAACCGCTAATGTAATACCATTATTCAAGAAGGGGAGTAGGGAAAAACCGGGGAACTACAGGCCAGTGAGCCTAACATCAGTGGTAGGAAAATTATTGGAAAAAATTCTGAAGGACAAAATTAGTCTCCACTTGGAGAAGCAAGGATTAATCAGGGATAGTCAACATGGCTTTGTCAAGGGAAGATCATGTCTGACTAATTTGATTGAATTTTTTGAGGGGGTGACTAGGCGTGTGGATGAGGGTAACACAGTGGATGTGGTATACATGGATTTCAGTAAGGCCTTCGATAAAGTCCCCCACAGGAGACTGATCAAGAAGGTACGAGCCCATGGAATCCAGGGTGCCTTGGCACTTTGGATATAAAACTGGCTTAGTGGCAGAAGGCAGAGGGTGATGGTCGAAGGTTGCTTTTGTGACTGGAAGCCTGTGGCCAGTGGGGTACCACAGGGATCGGTGCTGGGTCCCTTGCTGTTTGTGGTCTACATTAATGACTTGGATATGAATGTAAAAGGTATGATCAGTAAGTTCGCTGATGATACAAAAATTGGTAGGGTGGTAAATAGCGAGGAGGATAGCCTCAGTCTGCAGGACGATATAGATGGGTTGGTCAGATGGGCGGAACAGTGGCAAATGGAATTTAACCCGGAAAAGTGCGAGGTGATGCACTTTGGAGGGACTAACAAGGCAAGGGAATACACAATGAATGGGAAGACCCTAGGCAAGACAGAGGGTCAGAGGGATCTTGGTGTGCAAGTTCACAGATCCCTGAAGGCGGCGGAACAGGTAGATAAGGTGGTAAAGAAGGCATATGGGATACTTGCCTTTATTAGCCGAGGCATAGAATATAAGAGCAAGGAGGTTATGATGGAGCTGTATAAAACACTGGTGAGGCCACAGCTGGAGTTCTGTGTGCAGTTCTGGTCGCCACACTACAGGAAGGATGTGATCGCTTTGGAGAGGGTGCAGAGGAGATTCACCAGGATGTTACCAGGGCTGGAGCGCTTCAGCTATGAAGAGAGACTGGGAAGATTGGGTTTGTTTTCCTTGGAGCAGAGGAGGCTGAGGGGGGACATGATTGAGGTGTACAAAATTATGAGGGGCACAGATAGGATGGATACTAAGGAACTTTTTCCCTTCGTTGAGGGTTCTATAACAAGGGGGCATAGATTCAAGGTAAAAGGCGGGAGGTTTAGAGGGGATTTGAGAAAGAACTTTTTCACCCAGAGGGTGGTTGGAGTCTGGAACTCACTGTCTGAAAGGGTTGTGGAGGCAGGAACCCTCACAACATTCAAGAAGCATTTGGATGAGCACTTGAAATGCCATAGCATACAAGGCTACGGACCAAATGCTGGAATATGGGATTAGAGTAGACAGGGCTGATGGCCGGCGCGGACACGATGGGCCGAAGGGCCTCTATCCGTGCTGTATAACTCTATGACTCTATGACTCTATGAGCATCCGCAGCCTTCTGGGGGAGTGAGTGCCAGGTTTTCTGAATTGATACCGAAAGGTTTGGACCACTGTATCAGATCTCCTTTTCTTCTTCAGTTTTCCCCGATCTTCTGCTGAGACTCAGATTCACGCTGGGTACAGTTTAATGGTCAGCCCTGGCTCTGTGGGGGGGGGCACTCTTGCCTCAGAAGGTCATAGATTCAAGTCCCACTCCAGAAACTTGAGCACATAATCCAGGCGGACACTTTAGTGCAATACTCAGGGAGTGCTGCACTGTCGGAGGTGCCGTCTTTTGGATGAGATGTTAAACTGAGGCCCTGTCTGCCCTCTCAGGTGGATGTAAAAGATCCCACAGCCTTATATCAAAGAAGAGCAGGGGAGTTCTCCCCGGTATCCTGGCTAATATTTATCCCTCAACCAAGCACTAAAAACAGGTGATGTGATCCATTATCACATTGCTTTTTGTGGAGCCTTGCTGTGTGCAAATTGTCTGTCCCCAGCAGGGACAGGCTGGTGCTTACACAATACACCCCGCAATATTTTTCCCTCCCTGCTGAACGTCTTATCAATTCTGTGCCTCTTTCCATCCCTCTCCCGCCTGCCCACTAACTTGCTGCTATCTCCTGTGTCAGAGATGAAATCTGGAGCTTAACTTTTATCTAACAGCCTTGAGAAATAAATGTGAGTCGTTGATTTGCGCACTTTGCTGATCAACAAGCACAGACCGGGGGCACAACACACGATAGAGGAAAGAAAGTTCTTGATGAATGCTGCGGCACGGAGGCGGCTGTGTGACTCTCCGCACAGTGAGTTGACGATGGACCAAAGTATTTCTGGCCTGATACCGAGGCAGGTGATGCTTTTATCAACAAAAAAAATGTTTTTAATACAAAGTAATGTTGGAATCAGTTTTAGGCTCCATCACTGCACAAGAAAAAAGGGAACTTCTCAGCTTTGCCTTGACCCCAGTGCATCAGCAGAGATAATTATACCCGTCATCCACACCTAGCAGAACACAGACCTGCAATGCAACACCAGGCAGGAGTAGTCAGAGCACACGGCGCTCTTGGCCAGCGATACGCTTGGTTATTATCCAACAGATGTTCAGGTTGGGTTCGAGGAGCTGGGCTGAAAGGGGCCGAGAGCGTTGCTGGGTGTATTGTGATGTGGTGATTACTGATACTCTGGAGCACTTCGGGCCAGTGACTCAGGGCTGACTCAGAGTCGGGGGCTGACCAGAAGCAGGATCTGTTTTCTGAGATCAACAGGTGAGTTGCAAACCACATCTCACTAATAACCCCCCCCGGAAACACAAACCCACCCTCCGGTACCAGATGCTACTGGAATATCATTGACTATCCCAAACCGTTACTAAATATGGACAGACACCTGCTGATGTATCACACTGACAGTACACTCCAGGTGATTGATGCAAAGAATGAAAGAGATCTCTAGTTACAATGAGTTCAGTTAAACTTTTATACCGGCCTGAAGAACTTGTCGTTTTGTGTTTACCCATCTATAAATAGAATCTCCCCCCGTCCCTCCCTTAGTGATAGACATTGCAAGCCTGTTCCCAGAAGGGGGCTTGTGGCCAAAAGTCAGCAGTGAGGGTCTGGGAGCTCCGTGTGTGAAAACACTTTGCCCGTTTCAAGCTCCGTATCGAGAGTTCCGCAGTTTGAGATGTCAGTCGCGCCGTGGAACTGAACGAATTGTCGGGTGAGGAAGGTGAGTGTTTTCACAGCTCAGAAACTAAACAAAAACTAAATTCAGCAACTCGTTCCACAGCGCTTTTTATTCCCCTATTTTTTCCCCCCCAAAAAATAAATTCACGAAGGAAATGAATTGTAATTAATGAACGTTCCACACCAACTTCTATTTCTGTAATTTTATATTCAGCGTGGCGGCAGTTGGACGACGTTTTGTTTTGCAACTGTTATTGGTAGGGCAAATGTTTGAAAAGTAACCACAGGATTAAGAAGCCAGGTGCTCAATACTCTGAACCCAAGCACACTGGTTAATCCAGTGATGGGTAAAACAGTATGAAAACTCGGGATAATGGCAGCCTGCGCCCGGGGAGCTGATCTCAACAAGCTGCAATCGGCCTCTGGGTTAAGGAGAGGGGGAAATCAACTAGAATCCCTGCAGAGATTTATTTCAGTGGGAAATGGGCATCTATGGGCCTTAGGTCAGGCCAGGGCCAGCGAGCTGTGATGCCTCTGTGGTCGAATTGCCAACCGACACTCAGCATCCAAGCAAACAATGACCACTTAAGCTTGGTGCTGGGGCAGTGGTGATAACCTTGCATCAGGAAGGAACCAACATAGGAACAGGAAGAGGCCATTCAGCCCCTCGTGCCTGCTCCGCCATTTGATAAGATCATGGCTGATCTGTGATCTAACTCCAAATACCCACCTCTGGCCCATATCCCTTAATACCTTTGGTTGCCAAAAAGCTATCTATCTCAGATTTAAATTTAGCAATTGAGCTAGTATCAATTGCCATTTGTGGAAGAGAGTTCCAAACTTCTACCACCCTTTGTGTGTAGAAATGTTTTCTAATCTCACTCCTGAAAGGTCTGGCTCTAATTTTTAGACTGTGCCCCCTACTCCTAGAATCCCCAACCAGCGGAAATAGTTTCTCTCTATCCACCCTATCCGTTCCCCTTAATATCTTATAAACTTCGATCAGATCACCCCTTAACCTTCGAAACTCCAGAGAATACAACCCCAATTTGTGTAATCTCTCCTTGTAACTTAACCCTTGAAGTCCGGGTATCATTCTAGTAAACCTACGCTGCACTCCCTCCAAGGCCAATATGTCCTTCCGAAGGTGCGGTGCCCAGAACTGCTCACAGTACTCCAGGTGCGGTCTAACCAGGGTTTTGTATAGCTGCAGCAAAACTTCTGCCCCCTTGTACTCTAGTCTTCTAGATATAAAGGCCAGCATTCCATTAGCCTTATTAATTATTTTCTGCACCTGTTCATGACACTTCAATGATCTATGTACCTGAACCCCTAAGTCCCTTTGGACATCCACTGTTTTTAACTTTTTACCATTTAGAAAGTACCCTGTTCTATCCTTTTTTGATCCAAACTGGAAGACCTCCCATTTGCCTACATTGAATTCCATTTGCCACAGTTTTGCCCATTCACCTAATCTATCAATATCGCTTTGTAATTTTATGTTTTCATCCACACTGCTTACAATGCCATCAATCTTTGTGACACTGGCAAACTTAGATATGAGACTTTCTATGCCTTCATCTAAGTCGTTAATAAATATTGTGAATAATTGAGGCCTCAAGACAGATCCCTGCGGGACTCCACTAGTCACATCCTGCCAATGTGAGTACCTGCCCATTATCCCTACTCTCTGTCGCCTTTCGCTCAGCCAACTTCCTAACCAAGTCCGTACTTTTCCCTCGATTCCATGGGCTTCTATCTTAGCTAACAGTCTCTTATGTGGGACTTTATCAAGTGCCTTCTGGAAGTCCATATAAATAACATCCATTGACATTCCCCTGTCCACTACTTTAGTCACCTCTTCAAAAAATTCACGACCTCCCTTTCACAAATCCATGCTGGCTCTCTCTGATTAACTGAAAATTCTCGGTGTTCAGTCACCCTATCCTTAATTATAGACTCCAGCATTTTCCCCACAACAGATGTTAGGCTAACTGATCTTTAATTCCCTGATTTCCCTCTCTTTCCTTTCTTAAAAAGCGGAGTGACATGTGCAATTTTCCAATCTAGAGGGACAGTTCCTGAATCTAGAGAACTTTGAAAGATTATAGTTCGGGCATCCGCAATGTGCTCACCTACTTCCTTTAAAACCCTGGGATAGAAACCATCTGGTCCTGGGGATTTGTCACTCTTTAGTGCTATTATTTTCTTCATTACTGTTGCTTTACTTATGTTAATCTTATCGAGTCCCTGTCCTCGATTCAATATTAGTTTTCTTGGGATTTCCAGCATGCTATCCTCTTTTTCGACTGTAAATACTGACGCAAAGTAATTATTCAACATGTCCGCCATTTCCCCATTGTCAATGACAATATCCCCACTTTCAGTTTTTAAGGGGCCAACACTGCTCCTGACCACCCTCTTTTTCCTAATATAACTATAAAAGTTCTTTGTATTGGTTTTGATATCCCTTGCAAATTTCTTTTCATACTCTCTTTTTGTAGCTCTTACTATCTGTTTTGTGACCCTTTGTTGATCTTTGTATCTTTCCCATTTGCCAGGATCTGTGCCATTTTTTGCCTTTTTGTATGCCCTTTCCTTATGTCTTATACTGTCCCTTACCTCTTTAGTTGTCCATGGCTTTTTTTTGGCAAGTAGTGTTCTTGCCCCTCAGGGGTATAAACCGATTCTGTATCACGTTAAATGTTTCTTTAAACATTTCCCACTGATCATCAGTCGTTTTACCCATTAACAGATTTGCCCAGTTTACTGTGGACAGTCTCTGTCTCATCCCATTGAAGTCGGCCTTACCCAAGTCTAGAATCTTAGCAGCTGATTCACTTTTTTCCCTTTCAAACACTACATTGAACTCGATCATGTTATGATCACTATTGGATAGATGTTCACACACAGTTAAGCCGTTAACTAAATCTGGTTCATTACTCATTACTAAATCTAGTATGGCTTGCCCCCTTGTTGCCTCTAGGACATACTGCTGTAGAAAATTATCCCGGACACACTCAAGAAATTCACTACCTTTCTGACAGTTGCTAGTCTGCTTTTCCCAATCTATGTCAAGGTTAAAGTCCCCCATTAAGACCACTATGCCTTTGTTACACGCTTGTCTAATCTCTGCATTTATACAATCTAGCACTTCAGAGCTGCTGCCAGGGGTCCTATACACAACTCCCACTATAGTCTTAGATAATGGCAGATCTGTATCCTAACTCCATTTACCTGACTTGGCTCCATATCCCTTGATACCCTTACCCAACAAAAACCTATTGATCTCAGTCTTGAAAGCTCCAATTGTTCCCCAGCGTCCACAACTTTTTGGGGAGAGAGTTCCAGATTTCCCCTATCCTTTGTGTGAAAAAATGCTTCCTGATTTCACTCATAAATGGCCCCTTATTCTGGATTTAGAGGAAATAGTTTCTCTCTACCCTATTGAATCCTTTTAACATTTTAAACATCTCGATCAGATCTCAAGGGACTACAAACCCAGCCTATGCAACCTGTCCTCATAATTTAACCCTTTTAGCCCTGGTGTCGTTCTGGTGAATCTGCGCTGCACCCCCTCCAAGGCCAATATATCCTTCCTGAGGTGCGGTGCCCAGAACTGAACGCAGTCTCCAGATGGGGTCTAACCAGAGCTTTAGATACAAAGGAACAGGAGGAGGCCATTCAGCCCCTCGAGCCTGTTCCACCATTTAATTAGATCATAGCTAATCTGTTTCTGAACTCCATCAACCTGCCTTGGTTCCGTATCCCTTAACACCCCGGCCTAACAAAAATCCATCAGTCTCAGTTTTGAAATTTTCAATTGACCCCCAGCCTCAACAGCTTTTTGGGGGAGAGAGTTCCAGATTTCCACTCCCCTTTGTGTGAAGAAGTGCTTCCTGACATCACCCCTGAACGGCCTAGCTCTAATTTTAAGGTTATGCCCCCTTGTTCTGGACTTCCCCCACCAGAGGAAATAGTTTCTCTCTATCGACCCTATCAAATCCTTTAATCATCTTAAACACCTCAATCAGATCACCCCTTAATCTTCTATAAGGAATAAAAGCCCAGTCTGTGCAACCTGTCCTCATAATTTAACCCTTTTAGCCCCAGTATCATTCTGGTGAATCAGCACTGCACCCCCTCCAAGGCCAATATATCCTTCCTGAGGTGCGGTGCCCAGAACTCAAAGATTGGCGCAGTAAGAGGTGGCTGATTGAGATCGCAGTTAAGGTATGCTGTTGGTAAAGAGTAAGAGATATTTTGGGCAACGAAAGATTCTCCCGTTGTCCAGTGGGCACTGGGCTATACAGATCACGACAGCTCCAGGTTCTTTCTGGGTTAGTTGCACTCGGCTGGGATAGAAGTAAAGTTAATGGGTATAGTAGAGTAATGGCTATGTTACTGGACTAGTAATCAGTAATCTAGAAACCTGGACTAGTAATCAGAAGCCTGAACTAGTAATCATTAATCCAGGAGCCTGGTCTAGTATAAGAACATAAGAAATAGGAGCAGGAGTAGGCCAATCGGCCCCTCGATCCTGCTCCGCCATTCAATTAAATCATGGCTGATCTTCAACCTCAACTTTACTTTCCCGCCCGATCCCCATATCCCTTGATTCCCCTAGAGTCTAAAAATCTGTCACAGCCTTGAATATACTCAATGACTGAGCATCCACAGCCCTCTGGGGTAGAGAATTCCAAAGGTTCACAACCCTCTGAGTGAAGAAATTCCTCCTCATCTCAGTCTTAAATGGCCGACCCCCTTATCCAGCGACTATCCCCCCTAGTTCTAGACTCTCCAGCCAGGGGAAACAACCACTCAGCATCTACCCTATCAAGCCCCCTCAGAATCTTATATGTTTCAATGAGATCACCTCTCATTGTTCTAAGCTCCAGAGAGTATAGGCCCATTCTACTCAACCTCTCCTCATAGGACAACCCTCTCATCCCAGGAATTAATCTAGTGAAGCTTCATTGCACCGCCTCTAAGGCAAGTATATTCTTCCTTAGATAAGGAGACCAAAATTGTACACAGTACTCCAGGTGAGGTCTCACCAAAGCCCTGTACAGTTGGAGTAAGACTTCCCTACTCTTATACTCCAACCCCTTGCAATAAAAGCCAACATGCCATTTGCTTTCCTAATAGCCTGTTGTAACTGCATGCTAACTTTTTGTGTTTCTTGTACCAGGACACCCAAGTTTCTCTGGACACCAACATTTAATAGTTCTCACCATTTAAAAAATATTCTGTTTTTCTATTTTTCCTATCAAAGTGAATAACCTCACATTTCCCCACATTATACTCCATCTGCCACCTTCTTGCCCACTCACTTAACCTGTCTATATTCCTTTGCAGACTCTTTCTGTCCTCCTCACAGCTCACTTTCCCACCTAGCTTTGTATCGTCTGCAAACTTGGATACATTACACTCGGTCCCTTCATCTAAGTCATTAATATGGTTTGTAAATAGCTGAGGCCCAAGCACTGATCCTTGTGGCACTCCAGTAGTTACAACCTGCCGACCTGAAAATGACCCGTTTATTCCTACTCTCTGTTTTCTGTCCATTAACCAATCCTCTAACCATGCAATATATTATCCTAAACCCCATGAGCCCTTATCTTGTGTAACAACCTTTTATGTGGCACCTTATCGAATGCCTTTTGAAAATCCACTGGTTCCCCTTTATCTATGCTGCTAGTTACATCCTCAAAAAACTCTAATAAATTTGTCAAACATGATTTCCCTTTCATAAAACCATGTTTTTCCTCATGTCACCTTTGGTTCTTTTGCCAATCACCTTAAATCTGTGTCCTCTGGTCCTTGACCCTTCCACCAATGGGAACAGTTTCTCTCTATCTACTCTGTCTAGATCCTTAATGATTTTGAAAATTTCCTCACACTGTCTCCGTTCCAAGGAGAACAACCCCAGCTTCTCCAGTCTATGTAAGTAAAGTCCCTCATCCCTGGAATCATTCTAGTAAATCTCTTCTGCACCTTCTCTAAGGCCTTCACATCTTTCCTGAAGTGCGGTGCCCAGAACTGGACACAATACTCCAGTTGTGGCCTAGCCAGTGTTTTATAAAGATTCATCATCACATCCATACTCTTGTACTCTATGCCTCTATTTATAAAGCCCAGGATCCCGTATGCTTTTTTAACCACTTTCTCAACCTGCCCTGCCACCTTCAATGATTTGTGCACATATAACCCCTGATCTCCCTGTTCCTGTACCCCTTTTAGAGTTGTGCCCTCTAGTTTATATTGCCTCTCCTCATTCTCCCTACTGAAATATATCACTTCGCATTTTTCTGCATTAAATTTCATCTTTCATGTGTCCGCCCATCCCACCAGCCTGTCTATATCCTCTTGAAGTCTATCACTGTCCTCCTAACTGTTTACTAACCTTCCAAGTTTTGTGTCATCTGCAAATTTTGAAATTGTGCCCTGTACACCCAAGTCCAAGTCATTAATATATATCAAGAAAAGCAGTGGTCCCAGCACCGACCCCTGGGGGACACCACTGTACACCTCCCTCCAGTCCGAAAAACAATCGTTCACCACTACTCTCTGTTTCCTGTCCCTTAGCCAATTCTGTATCCATGTTGCTACTGCCCCCTTTATTCCATGGGCCACAATCTTGATGATAAGCCTACCATGTGGCACTTTATCAAACGCCTTTTGAAAATCCATATACACCACATCAACTGAATTGCCCTCATCGAGCCCCTCTGCCAACTCATCAAAAAGATTCTATCAGTTTAGTTAAACATGGAGTTTTTATTTCTCAATAGAATGTATATTTGTTGAGAATATTGAGATATTTCTTTAAATGTTTGCCATTGCTTTTCAACGTTCATACTTTTTAATTTAATTTCCCAATCTACCTTAGCCAACTCGCCCCTCATACCTATGTAATTGGCTTTATTTAAGTTTAAGACTCTAGTTTCAGATTTAGGTATGTCACTCTCAAACTCAGTAATCAGAAGGTGGGAGTAGTAATCAGTAATCCAGGAGCTTGAACTAGTAATAAGTAATCCAGAAAGTGGGACTAGTGGTCAGTAATTGAGGAGCCTGTATTAGTAATCCAGAGTACGTGAGTTCAAATCCCACCATGGCAGATTCTGAAATCAGTTTTACATCAAAATCTGGAAATGAAAATCTGGAGTCAGTAAAAGTGACCATGAAGCTGATTGCTGTAAAAACCCAACTGGTTCACTAATGCCCTTTAGGGAAGGAAACCTGCCGTCCTTACCCAGTCTGGGCCTATATGTGACTCCAGTCCCACACTCTGATGGGCAAAGAAGAAGGCCCACCACCACCTTCTCAGGGCAACTAGAGATGGGCAATAAATGCCGGCCTTGCCAGCGACGCCCACATCCTGAGAATAAATAATAAAAAAAAATAGGGGTAGGAAAGGAAATTATAAAAATATATCTGGGGTTCCTGCTGCTGATTACTGTCCCCTCCTCTCTCCTGGACATGGGGTGAAAACAGATCCCACACAACTGTGAGACCCACCACAGCCAAATAGCCCACTGATAGCCAACCCCTGGGCTCATCTATGAAGAATGGTGAGTGAGGTACCAGGGAGCCAGTGGGACTGTTTCCAAGCAAAAGATCAGCTCGTTCGGAGTCAAGGGGAAAACTGGAGTGAAAGAAAAGAACAGAATTGAAAATGAAGTTTCATTGGGTTACAGGCGATAGTTTCACCCTCAAATTAAACCAACCTGTCTTATTACCTTTCAGGGTCTCGATGAGAGAAGGTGAACACTATGGCCGTGCTGTGTTCTCTGTCACTCTCAGGTCAGTCCTGTGCCATGTTCTCTCTGGCACTCTCAGGTCAGTCCTGTACCACGTTCTCTCTGTCACTCCCTGGCCTGTGCCGCGTTCTCTCTGTCACTCCCTGGCCTGTGCCGCGTTCTCTCTGTCACTCCCTGGCCTGTGCCGCGTTCTCTCTGTCACTCCCTGGCCTGTGCCGCGTTCTCTCTGTCACTCCCTGGCCTGTGCCATGTTCTCTCTGTCACTCCCTGGTCTGTGCCGTGTTCTCTCTGTCACTCCCTGGTCTGTGCCATGTTCTCTGTGTCACTCCCTGGCCTGTGCCGCGTTCTCTGTGTCACTCCCTGGTCTGTGCCGTGTTCTTTGTGTCACTCCCTGGTCTGTGCCGTGTTCTTTGTGTCACTCCCTGGTCTGTGCCATGTTCTCTGTGTCACTCCCTGGCCTGTGCCGTGTCACTCCGTGGTCTGTGCCGTGTTCTCAGTGTCACTCCCTGGTCTGTGCCGTGTTCTCTGTGTCACTCTGTGGTCTGTGCCGTGTTCTCTGTGTCACTCCCTGGTCTGTGCCGTGTTCTGTGTCACTCCCTGGTCTGTGCCGTGTGCTCTCTGTCACTCCCTGGTCTGTGCCGTGTGCTCTCTGTCACTCCCTGGTCTGTGCCATGTTCTCTCTGTCACTCCCTGGTCTGTGCCGTGTTCTCTCTGTCACTCCCTGGCCTGTGCCGCGTTCTCTGTGTCACTCCCTGGTCTGTGCCGTGTTCTCTGTGTCACTCCCTGGTCTGTGCCGTGTCACTCTGTGGTCTGTACCGTGTTCTCTGTGTCACTCCCTGGTCTGTGCCGTGTTCTCTGTGTCACTCCCTGGTCTGTGCCGTGTTCTCTGTGTCACTCCCTGGTCTGTGCCGTGTTCTCTGTGTCACTCCGTGGTCTGTGTCGTGTTCTCTGTGTCACTCCCTGGTCTGTGCCGTGTTCTCTGTGTCACTCTGTGGTCTGTGCCGTGTTCTCTGTGTCACTCCCTGGTCTGTGCCGTGTTCTGTGTCACTCCCTGGTCTGTGCCGTGTGCTCTCTGTCACTCCCTGGTCTGTGCCGTGTGCTCTCTGTCACTCCCTGGTCTGTGCCGTGTGCTCTCTGTCACTCCGTGGTCTGTGCCGTGTTCTCTGTGTCACTCCGTGGTCTGTGCCGTGTTCTCTGTGTCACTCCGTGGTCTGTGCTGTGTTCTCTGTGTCACTCCCTGGTCTGTGCCGTGTTCTCTGTGTCACTCCATGGTCTGTACCGTGTTCTCTGTGTCACTCCGTGGTCTGTGCAGTATTGCTGGGAATTCAAAAGTGAGGAAGTGATGCCTCAGTTGTGCAAAGCCTCAGTCAGACCCCATCTGGAGACTGTGTTCAGTTTTTGGTACCGCACCTCAGGAAGGAGATATTGGCCTTTGAGTGGGTGCAGCACGGATTCACCAGAATGATACCAGGGCTTAAACTTGGCTTGTATTTCCTTGAGTTTAGAAAGTTGATGGGTAATCTATTCAAAGTATTAAAAATGATTACAAGGTTCGATCGGGTAGGTGCAGAGCGAGTGCTGCTCTCTTGAGCCAAACTCACACTTAAGTCAAGTACATTCAAGACTGAGATTGATAGATTTTTGGACACTAAGGGAATCAAGGGATATGGGGATAGGGCAGGAAAGTGGAGTTGAGGTCAAAGATCAGCCATGATCTTATTGAATGGCGGAGCAGGCTCGAGGGGCCGTATGGCCTACTCCTGCTCCTATTTCTTATGTTCTTATGTTAACGACTCAGCTCAATACAAATTGTAATCCACCCACCCCAGGAGTTGAGGTCGGTCTCTAGCCCAAGCTCTTGCTACTTGGGTGGAGAAGGTGACTGGAACAGGGCTGAGGAGACTCACGATATCTGATCTATAACCAAACTTTGTGGAAAGAAGTGTAGCTCAGAACAGACCCAGTCTATGGAATCAGTGCCAAGAAAGAAAGGAAGAATGTGCATTTCTATAGCGCCTTTCACAACCTCAGGGTGTCCCAAAGCGCTTTGCAGCCAATGAAGTACTTTTTGAAGTGTCATCACTGTTGTAATGTAGGAAACGCGGCAATTTGTATCGATGCGTTGAGAAAAGAAAGAGTTGTGTTTACATTTCATTTTGAAGCTTTTGGATTTCTGTTGGTATTTTCTTTTTTAAGTAGAAGAACAAACTCTCTCTTGAGAGAGAAAAGGCCTTTCAGCCCATCAATCCCATTCCATCTAGAGCCCATATCTAATTTTTCTAACCCCCACTCCACCAATCAATCCCCTGTTTTAAGGAACTTTACTTTCCTTCCTCTACCTCCCCTGAATAAAATGAAGCAGTGCGGTTAATCTCTCTTTAACCCCCAATCCTCCTTCTCAACACATTTCTATTCAGCTCCCTTTTAAAGATGTCAAATGATTCTGAACCAATCCCCGTCTCTGGGAATTTATTTCACATCCACTTTCCTTTGGTGGGGGTGGTGGGGGGAAGGAATTTTCTCACGATCCCTACCTTGCTCGAGCTTTCTCAATTTTTTTTGGATTGAGTCTTCGGCACCTTGAGGTCTGTATCTGTGACATAAATGCTATTGTTAAAAATAGACCCATGGAGGTAATGATACAGCCCATGGTGCCCAGGGAATTGAGACACGTCCAGTATGAGTGCATCGCAATATCAGACACTGAGGCTCACCCAGTGTCCACTACAGAAAGGGAGAAAGGCTTGCATTTATATAGTGCCTTTCACCACCTCAGGATGTCCCAATGAAGAACTTTTTGAAGTATACTCACTGTTGTAATGTAGGAAACTCGGCAGCCAGTTTGTACACAGCAAGATCCCGCAAACAGCAATGAGATAATCTGTTTTTTAGTGATGTTGGTTGCGGGATAAATATTGGCCCAGGACACCGGGGAGAACTCCTCTGCTCTTCTTCGAAATAGTGCCATGGGATCTTTGACATCTACCTGAGGGAGCAGACGGAACCTTGGTTTAATATCTCATCCAAAAGATGGCACCTCCAACAGTGCAGCACTCCCTCAATACTGCACTGAATTGCCAGCCTGGATTATATGCTTAAGTCTCTGGAGTGGGGCTTGAACCCACAACTTTTTGACTCAAAGGTGAGAATGCTACCCACTGAGCCACGACTGACACCTACCTTAAACTCTTTCCATAGCAGGATGCAGACTGTATGTCCTCTGAACCTATCCCAGTAGTAGATGGTTAGGACCCTCAGTAGTACAGATAAAGAGTGACTGAAATGTAAATTGATTTTTGTAATGGTCAAACTCTTCCCAATTTTTTCCATGTAAATGGGTAATTATCTGTCAGTCTTGGTGAGAATAGACACACACAGCCCATGTAGGTGAGATATTATGACAGTAATCATTCTCAATTACAGACAGTGATATATAGTCCATGTAGGTCAATTGAGGCAATAGCCAATCTTATTGACAGAAGCAGCTGTGCACAAGGAGACGTGTAACAGTGAGACTGTAAACTGTTTCTAAAGAATGGCTAAATGATCATATTTATTACAAATTCTCAGCCTTGTTTTCAAATCCCTCCATGGCCTCGCCCCCTCCCTATCTCTGCACCCTCCTCCAGCCCTACAACTCCCTGAGATCTCTGCGCTCCTCCAATTCTGGCCTCTTGCATTCCCCAATTTTAATCACCCCACCATTGGCGGTTGTGCCTTCAGCTGCCTGGGCCCTAAGCTCCGGAATTCCCTCCCTAAACCTCTCCGCCTCTACCTCCCTCTCTTTTAAGACACTCCTTAAAATCTACCTCTTTGACCAATCTTTTGGTCACCTGTCCTAATATCTTCTCATTTGGCTCGTTGTCAAATTTTGTTTGATAATCGCTCCTGTGAAGCGCCTTGTGTCGTTTTACTACATTAAAGGCGCTATATAAATGCAAGTTGTTGTTGTTGTTAATTGCTGGTCGTTATTGGACCGTAGACTGTGTCTTGGGCACTTGATTAAGAGGCCGATGCAATAACTCATTAAGAACATTTGGTTATGGTTGTTCCCACTCAATGTCCGAGATATATTATGGCAAATATGGGGTGGAGGTGCTAGGAGAGGCTGGTGGAAGTATTGTTAACATTCAGGATTATATTGGATCGGGAGATGAAGGAAAAGGAATTGAAGGGATATGGGGGTCAGGATGGGGGGAGGGTTGGATAAATGTGATTAGGATTATTTTCTTGTGAGGAGAATAAACACCGGCATGAATGTCCTGTATCCATGTTGTAACTTCAATGTAATGGTTGGGAATTCTCCGGGAAGATCAGCCCCATGTGTTACTGTGGGCAGCCAGTATTCTACAAAGCCTGCTTCCATCCAATCAATAAATAGCATGCCCTAATTGGTAGCTTTCATGAACCAGGAGGAATAGAATCTTAGAATCATAGAAAGTTTACAGCACGGAAGGAGGCCATTTGGCCCATCGAGTCCGTGTCAGCTCTGTGCAAGAGCAATCCAGCTAGTCCCACTCCCCTGCCCTTTCCCCGTAGCCCTGCAAATCTTTTTCCTTTCCAGTTCCATTTTGAAGGCCATGATTGAATCTGCCTCCACCACCCCCTCGGGCAGTGCATTCCAGATTCTAACCACTCACTGTGTAAAAACGTTTTTCCTCATATCATCTTTGGTTCTTCTGCCAATCACCTTAAATCTGTGCCCTCTGGTTCTTGACCCTTCCGCCAATGGGAACAGTTTCTCTCTATCTACTCTGTCTGGACCCTTCATGATTTTGAATACCTCTATCAAATCTCCTCGCAACCATCTCTGTTTCAAGGAGAACAACCCCAGCTTCTCCAGTCTATCCACGTAACTAAAGTTTCTCATCCCTGGAATCATTTGAGTAAATCTTTTCTGCATAGATTAAAGAAAAGAAGAAAGACTTCTATCCAAAAGACAGCACCTCTGGCAGTGCAGCACCCCCTCAGCACTGCACTGAATTGCCAGTCTAGATTTTGTGCTCTGGAGTGGGGCTTAGAACCCACATCCTTCATGACTCAGAGGTGAGATTGCTTCCACTGAAGTCCCATCTCTGGAATCATTCCAGTAAATCCACATAAGGAGTTATTAGGACAGGTGACCAAAAGCTTAGTCAAAGAGGTAGGTTTTAAGGAGCATCTTAAAGGAGGAGAGAGAGGCCTGTGAAGTGCATTGGGACATTTTACTACGTTAATAGTGCTATATAAATGCAAGTTGTTGTTGTTATACAGAGATAGGGAGGGGCGGGGCCATGGAGGATTTGCAAACAAGGATGAGAATTTTAAAATAAAGATGTTGTCGGACCGGGAACCAGTGTAGGTCAACGAGCACAGGGGGTGATGGGTGAGAGTTAGGATATGGGCAGCAGAGTTTTGGATGAACTCTGATAGCATTGATTCAAAATAATAATAATAATAACAATTAACTCAAGGTATTCAGAGGTAGCTAGCCTGTGTCCTTGAAAGGTCCACATAAAGGGAGCTTTACTCTGTATCTAGCCCGTGCTGTACCTGCCCTGGGAGTGTTTGATGGGACAGTGTAGAGGGAGCTTTACTTTGTATCTCTCCTTGTATATAACAAACCATCTCTCTCCTTGGTGAAGAAAGGATGAGGAGAAAGAGGGAAGGGAGGATCAAAAATCACAATCTTTACAATTGTACACAAATCTTTGAAGGTGTCAGGACAAGGCTGTTAAAAAAAGTATATGGGACCCTGGGCTTTAGTAATAGAGCATAGAGTACAAAAGCAAGGAAGTAATGCAAACCTTCATAAAATGCTGGTTGGACCTCAGCTGGACTATTGTGTCCAATTCTGGGCATCACACTTTAGGAAGGATGTCAAGGCCGTAGAGTGGGCGAAAAAGAAATTTACAGGAATGGTACAAGGGATGAGGGACCTTCAGTTATGTGGAGAAGCTGGGATTGTTCTCCTTAGAGCAAAGACGGTTTGGGGAGATTTGATAGAGGTGTTCAAGATCATGCAGGGTTTTGATAGAGTAAATAAGGAGAAACTGTTTCCAGTGGCAGGAGGGTCGGTAACCAGAGGACACAGATTTAAGGTAATTGGCAAAACAACCAGAGGCGACATGAGGAAAACTTCTTTTTACGCAGCGAGTTGTTGTGATCTGGAATTCACTGCCTGAAAGGGCGATGGAAGCAGATTCAATAATAACTTTCAAAAGGGAATTAGATAAATGAAGGGGAAAATTGCAGGGCTATGGGGAAAGAGCAGGGGAGTGGGACTAATTGGATAGCTCTTTCAAAGAGCTGGCACAGGCACGATGGACTGAATGGCCTCCTTTTGTGCTGTAACATTTTTAAAAAACAGAAGATGGGAGGCAGGACAAAGTGTAGTGGTTGTATTCACGGACACCAGTGATACGGTTGTGTGAAGTGCAGCACTCTGTGTATCACAGTAGGTCGAGCAGTCAAGGGCAGGCTCCATACAAATCAGGAGGTAGTTGGATGGTAACAATGGTTAGGCAGTCGGGAGGGAGATAACAGCTCAAAGCCTGGCTTGTGCATCAGAGGTCTTCTGACCAAGCGAGAATGCATTCCATTGGCTCGATTATTACATTTAAAACAGAACATCATTTAAAAAGTTGGAGATTAACATAATAGTGATGTTATTGTAGCTTGTGAGTATTTACATATATATATATTATATACAAACTACAATATGACCAGTGTTGACCTGCATTTTTAATTGAGGTTGCAATATATAAATACACACACAAATAAATAAATACCCACCACCCAGTGTGCAAAACCTATAAAATACAGCAAACTGCTGTTGTCCTACATTACAACAGTGATTACACTGCAAAAAAGTTCTTTGTTGGCTGTAAAGGGCTTTGGGATGTCCGGAGGTCGTGAAAGGCGCTATATAAATGCAAGTCTTTCAGTTGGATCGCATGGGAGCTTTTAGATTCGAGTTTGAAACACAAATATGAGCAGCAGGACGGATGATGCGATGCCATGTGTCCATGTTGTGATGTTCCAGTTCTGTGCTATGATCAGGCGGTGTGTGATAGGGTGTGAGGCGCCCACCCAGAGGTGCTGGCGGCCTTCCCCACAGTCCCTGTCTCTGGAAACACTCTGTGTGTTAAATCAGAGCCCTGGCTGGGTTGATATCAGCTGCCTAATATTGTGCTAACAAAGTGATATTTTACTGATATTTTCCAATGAGAAATTATGAAGTTTTTAATTAACTGAAGAAAATTGTATTTTTGAAAGTATTCGTGTCTTTGTACCCACGGAGACTTATTTAATTACCGGGGTGTTTATATAGATTTATAAATTTATATCTGCCCCCACATTGTAACTTTGTGCTGAGTTATTTTTCTGTGGGGGTGGGGGGTGAGTTTGTTGAATTGTGTTTCTGGGGGTGGGGGGAGTTTGTTGAATTGTGTTTCTGGGGGTGGGGGGAGTGTGTTGAATTGTGTTTCTGGGGGTGGGGGGAGTTTGTTGAATTGTGTTTCTGGGGGTGGGGGGAGTTTGTTGAATTGTGTTTCTGGGGGTGGGGGGAGTTTGTTGAATTGTGTTTCTGGGGGTGGGGGGAGTTTGTTGAATTGTATTTCTGGGGGTGGGGGGAGTGTGTTGAATTGTGTTTCTGGGGGTGGGGGGAGTGTGTTGAATTGTGTTTCTGGGGGTGGGGGGAGTGTGTTGAATTGTGTTTCTGGGGGTGGGGGGAGTGTGTTGAATTGTGTTTCTGGGGGTGGGGTGAGTTTGTTGAATTGTGTTTCTGGGGGTGGGGGGAGTGTGTTGAATTGTGTTTCTGGGGGTGGGGGGAGTGTGTTGAATTGTGTTTCTGGGGGTGGGGGGAGTGTGTTGAATTGTGTTTCTGGGGGTGGGGGGAGTTTGTTGAATTGTGTTTCTGGGGGTGGGGGGAGTGTGTTGAATTGTGTTTCTGGGGGTGGGGGGAGTGTGTTGAATTGTGTTTCTGGGGGTGGGGGGAGTTTGTTGAATTGTGTTTCTGGGGGTGGGGGGAGTGTGTTGAATTGTGTTTCTGGGGGTGGGGGGAGTTTGTTGAATTGTGTTTCTGGGGGTGGGGGCAGTGTGTTGAATTGTGTTTCTGGGGGTGGGGGGAGTGTGTTGAATTGTGTTTCTGGGGGTGGGGGGAGTGTGTTGAATTGTGTTTCTGGGGGTGGGGGGAGTGTGTTGAATTGTGTTTCTGGGGGTGGGGGGAGTGTGTTGAATTGTGTTTCTGGGGGTGGGGGGAGTGTGTTGAATTGTGTTTCTGGGGGTGGGGGGAGTGTGTTGAATTGTGTTTCTGGGGGTGGGGGCAGTGTGTTGAATTGTGTTTCTGGCTCCGAATGCTCTGGTTGTAATTAAGTGAGGAGTGAATGCGCCGCTTGTTCCCCTGGACTCTGCGCCTGGACGGAATGGCTCAGTGTCCGTCATTTAACGGCACAATCCGAATTCCTGCCATTGTCCAGCCCTGGGACCCACAGGAAATGAATGAGCCGATAAGATTTGACCTGCAGAGATTGGTCAGTGGTCGGAACCTTTAAATATCCCGCAGCGCTCAGGATTCCAGCCAAGAGGCCGAATCCAATATATCGGTTGTCGATAGTTGGAGAGGGACTCGGGTCGATCAGGACCGCTGATTGTCATTATTTCGATCGCTTTGTGTATCGATTTAAAAAGAAAATCTATCTTTAATAATGATAGATATTAAATGCCGTTTCTATCGGTGATGGGCCAAGTTCCCCAGATGACACCTGGACCCTGTAATTCGACAGCACTCTTGGTTTAACCGACCTGTGGACATTTCACGGATCACTGCCCAAGAGGGATGTTCAATATCCCCATTCTGTTTTATTTAAAAATCCTCCCGTTTATTGAAACATTCGCCGCGCTGAAACCAGCAGCAAACTGTCTCGGCACCAATAGACCTGTTTAACTTGTAATGTTAATCTCACTTAACCTGGTTTGACTCCCGTGTCTGTGCTGATACTAAGATTATAATATCTCCCAACTGGTCCATTGGAGGTCAGAATACAATCTGTAGTCATTTAAATCCGCTTCATTTCTTTAAAGTGTTTTCTTTCTCGTTTCCCGTAATGATTTCTTCCGGAAGATATTTATTTGTAAATGTTTTATATATAATAGACACTCATCTCTCTAACTGACCCCGAGTGAGTCAGGGGCTGTTTAAGGACGGGACTCCATTGGCCGGAGCTGGACACTAAGGTCAGATAATCCGGTAAAATCTCCCCCCCCCCCCCCTCCCCGGAAACACGACCCTCGCCCCACAAACTCAACATTAACTCATTAAAGTCAGGACACGGAATTAAAGAAACTCGGGAGCAAATATAAATAAATCCACCAAGATTGTTACCTTTTAAGCAAAGTGATATTTACATGGTTATTTTCTGGAGGGAAGATTTTAGGTTTATTTATTTTTTTAAATGGGGGTGGTTTTACTGAGATGTAGTTCCTGAATCTTCTCTTTACCAATTCTTTCATCGGATCTTTAAGTAATACATTAATTGTCTGTGTGACGTTAGATCAGTGTTTGCAATGCTGTATAAAAACACCCCAAAGATTTTCTTTCTGTTTGTTTTGGGGAGTCAGCTCCCTCACACTCACTCCCTCCCTCCCACTCAGATATTCACGGATACAATCCGCATCTCCCATTTTTTTTAAGAGTTCCCTTTTTTTCACGGTTATAATTTTGGACGAGGTGAGATTGAGACAGAATTGGAATTTCAAACTTTTTCGAGACATTTGTTCGGCGCCTGGGAGGTCCTGAGATATAAAAGGAATGTGCCGTGAAGGGGCCATAATTGCAAATGACCTAGGCCGAGCCAGGCCGGCCAATTGACCACCAAGCAGCCAAATTAACCGGGGTGAGAATCTCTCTCTTTTCCCTCAACTCGCTCATCCATTATTCAATTGACAGGTAGTTTCTCGCAGTCATTGGCCAGTGTTAGGTTAGGCCGGGGTTGGTATGTGGATTATCGGAGAGAATCTAGTAACAAGGCATTGTCAATAACAGGCCTCGGACCCTTCCCCCCAAAAAAACTGTTCAAGTGTCTTAATATCATCAAAGCACCGAGTTAATATAAACCGCAACTGGGACTCCAGTACACAGGGAGTGAGCCGGTAATATTCCGAATATCCTCGATTCACAGATATTGGTGGAAAGTTCTAATCAGTGACATTTGTGTGTGTGTGTGTGTGTGTGAGTGAGTTTGTATGTGTGAGTTTAGTGAGTTTGTGAGTGTGAGTTTGTGTGTGAGAGTGAGTTTAGTAAGTGTGTGTGTGTGTGTGTGCTTGTTTGTGAGAGAGTTTGTGTGTGAGAGTGAGTTTAGTAAGTGTGTGTGTGTGTGCTTGTTTGTGAGAGAGTTTGTGTGAGAGTGTGTGTCTGTAACCTGAGACAGGCGAGTTAATTTGCCCTGAATGCCGTGTATAACCTGTGAGCTAGAAGCGCAGTAAAACATTCCAGCTGGGTTTAAATGACCGGTAAAGACTCCGCGAATTTCCACTCATCTCCTTTCAACTCGCAGTTTATATATATAAAAAAATAAAACTTTCCCGCTGACCCTTATCCTGACGGCCGAGAAACACAAAACAGGAGTAGCTTCCACAATCGGAATCGCTTTGTTGACAGTTTAAACCTCCGCATCTCAGTAAATATTGCGGGAAAAAAAATTCTAGTATTTAAAAGGCACATTTTAAATGTATATAATTCATTTCTCTTTTGGGATGGTGGACGGATCGAAGTGGGTGATTTGTGATAGTTATCGATCTTGGGGAGGTCTTAATTGGGAATCATGTGCACATGGAAGGAAGCCAAACACACAAGGTGGGGGGAAGAGAGAGAGAGAGAGTGGGACTCAGTACCTGAAACTGACACATCTCTCAGCGAAACTTACAAAGGCGGGAGTCCACCAGCAATTTGCCCATCTCTCAAACCTGGGCAGCTCGCAGCCTTTTTAAAAAAAAAAGGGACACAGGAGTCATCCCGGGATTAACACCGCCTGCCAAAATGGCCGAAGGTCTTATTTCTTTTTTTTGGAGAGGAGGAGGGCAATGGTCAATTACTTTCCTCTCTCCCTTTGAATCGTTTCTTTTCTGGCTGTGTGTGTGTGGGGAGAGGGGAGAGGGGGAGGGAGTGTGAGCTGTTCATTGTTGTCCCGCTTCTGTTCTTCAGCCCCACGTACCGCCCACCTCCATTCAGAAGGGAAGATGTTTTGTAAAGCTCTCATCCTCTTCCCTTTCACTTTAAGCGGCTCCCGGGACCTGCAGCAAGTTTCACGTTTTATATATTGGAGGATTTACAACCTGAAAAGGACAGGTCTGCTGTAGAGAGAGAGAGAGAGAGAGAGAGAATATAAATCATTACAATTGGAAGAAGCAGAGGTGGTGGGACCGAGACCGGGATGGGATCCGTTTCTAACCAACAGCTTGGAGGTTCTGTATCGATTTGGGGGATTTTTAAAAGTCCTTTACAATGTCTTTAGTTTCACAGATACTCTGATGTTGTGAGGCTGGCGCGAGGGGTGAGTGAGTGTGAAAGTGTGAGTGTGAGCGCGTGTGAGTGAGAGAGATGAGGCTTGTGGGTGTTGAGGGTTTTTTTTTAAATGAAACCCTGGATTTTCATTCACTATTTCTCGCCCTGCAGCAGGTTCCGGGAGAGGCAGCGAACAGGATCTCGGAGATTCCCCCAAGGCGGCGGTCTCATTCGGGACCGGCCAGTGCAAGTGGTTCAATGTCCGGATGGGATTCGGTTTCCTCTCCATGACCGGCCGGGACGGAGCCCCCCTGGAATCTCCCATCGATGTCTTTGTGCACCAGGTACATCCATTCGCACGTCATTAGGACCTGCATCTTCTCACTCGGGGCTGCTCGTTGTGGTTTGATGGTGGGAGCACTTTTGGAACCAGTGCTCGGTCTCTTGTGCCCGCTTTCCTGCCCCCAGTTTCAATGTATCTGGTCCCCCTGTACCCGCTCTCCCGGTACCTGCTCTCTCCTCGCAACTTGTCCTTGTTCTGATAATTATCCCGAAATCATTATATCTCCCCCCACCTCCCAAGTTCTGTCGCTGATCGAAACTGGACAGAGGCTGGTACACTGGACAGAGGCTGGTACACTGGACAGAGTAAAATATGTAATTTAGGACAAACACCTGTTTTTTTCAGGTAATATTTTGATATCGGTTATTAAACAGTGATGTTTGTTTAATGATCATGTTAAAAGTTCTCTATTAAAGTGATAAAACTAAAGCAGGTCGATTTGAAACAAAACTAAAATAGTAGGAAGGAGATCTGAGTAAAAACAAGAGAAGTTTAATTTAAATATCGATAGTGAGAGATTTGCAATTAGCCGAGGATCATAATATCATAGGTACAGTACAGGAGGAGGCCATTCGGCCCATCGTGCTTGTGCTGGCTCTTTGAAAGAGCTATCGAATTAGTCCCACTCCGCTGCTTTTTCCCCAAAGCCCTGCAATTTTTTTTCCCCTTCAACTATTGATCCAATTCCCTTTGATAACCGGTTAACCCGGACACCAGGGGGGAGTGGGGCTCTTCCTGCAATCAAGCGTTTGCGAATGGGAATAATTGGGGGATTGTTTCATGTCGTTGATTTTTGCTACGAGCCCGTTTCACAGTGAGAGCAGCTGCATTCCCAGAATTCGATATCACCGAACTGTTCTGGGAAATTGAATGATTGTATCGGATATTTTTGCGATACGCTGAGAGTTGCTGTGTTTGTGTATCGCCCCCCTCTCTTCCCTCTCTCTCCCCCCTCTCTCTCTCTCCCCCCCTCTCTCTCTCTCCCCCCTCTCTCTCTCTCTCTGTTTCTCTCTCTCTCTCTTTCTCTCCTTCTCCTTCTCTCTCTCTCCCTCCCTGTCTTGCGGTTCTTCTCCCCCCTGGTCTCTGGGTGTACAGTGGGAGGGGTGAAGGATTCTCACAGCGCGGAATGTGAGCAGTTTAAATGGATAAATGTGCCTGAGGCCGGAGGGCTGAGCGGGATCATGGCCCCTGCAGAGCCGCAGATCGGCACCGATTGACTGGATTCTAATGGAAAATATTAAAACAAGTAAAAGGAGAGACTGTGGGGATCGATCTTTGGATATATTGGACTAGTTAACCAATCCAGCTCAGCGACGCCACTCGGCAATTTATTTCATTCATAAAAATCCTCAAACTCTTTAAAACGAGGACAAGATTCCCGAATCGGGAATCGCTTGGGATAAACTGACCCTTTCCCAACTCTTTATAAGAAATTCCCAGCTATCTTGCTTTATATCGTTAGAATTAAGTTTTGGGTGGGATAGAAAATTCGGATCCAGCACTGAGTGTTTGCCTGCCTCGCACCTGGCGATAGTTCCTGCTAACACAGACCATAGTGATATTGGTAAATACAGGGCCAGGGTCGGTCAATGCTCAGAGACCCCGCTTCGTGGAATATTTGAAGTACGCAAAAAGTTGTGCTTTTAATAAGATTGCAACGTTTAATTTGGTTTGATTGTTACAGTAATGATTTAATATGGTGACCTAAGTGTTATATATTTTGAATACAATGCTTCAAAGAGCAGACGGTCTCTGGTTGAGACCTGAGGTGGTGATGTGCAATGGGAGGGTTTAACACTGGTGATTTGGTGTTTTTGTTCTCTAAGAACATAAGAAATAGGAGCAGGAGTAGGCCATTCGGCCCCTTGAGCCTGCTCCACCATTCAACATGATCATGGCTGATCTTCTACCTCAACACCATTTTCCTGCCCAATTCCCATATCCCTTGATGCCTTTAATATCTAGAAATCTATCAATCTCTGTTTTGAATGTACTCAATGACTCAGCCTCCACAGCCCTCTGAGGTACAGAATTCCAAAGATTCACCACCCTGAGTGAAGAAATTTCTCCTCATCTCAGTCCTAAATGTCCTACCCTTTATTCTGAGACTGTGACCCCTGGTTCTAGACTCTCCAGCCAGGGGAAACATCCTCCCTGCATCTACCCTGTCGAGCCCTGTAAGAATTTTGTATGTTTCAATGAGATCACCTCTCATTCTTCTAAACTCTAGAGAATACAGGCCTAGTCTACTCATTCTCTCCTCATACGACAATCCCGCCATCCCAGGAATCAGTCTGGTGAACCTTCACTGCACTCCCTCTATGGCAAGTATATCCTTTCTTAGGTAAGGAGACCAAAACTGTACACAATACTCCAGGTGTGGTCTCACCAAGGCCCTATATAATTGCAGTAAGACATCCTTGCTCCTGTACTCAAATCCTCTTGTATTAAGGTCAACATACCATTTGCCTTCCTAATTGCTCGCTGCACCTGCATGTTAGCTTTCAGTGACTCATGTACAAGGACATCAAGGTCCCTTTGAACATCATAATTTCCCAATATCTTACCATTTAAAAAATACTCTGCATTTCTGTTTTTCCTACCAAAGTAGATAACTTCACATTTTTCCATATATTCCATCTGCCATGTTCTTGCCCACTCACTTAGCCTGTTTATTTCCCCTTGAAGCCTCTTTGCATCCTCCTCACAACTCACATTTCCACCCAGTTTTGTGTCATCAGCAAACTTGGAAATATTACATTTGGTCCCCTCATCCAAATCATTGATATAAATTGTGAATAGCTGGGGCCCAAGCACTGATCCCTGCAGTACCCCACTAGTCACAGTCTGCCACCCCGAAAAAAGACCCATTTATTCCTACTCTCTGTTTTCTGTCTGTTAACCAATTCTCAATCCATGCCAGTATATTACCCCCAATTCCATGTGCTCTAACTTTGTTCACCAACCTCCTGTGTGGGACCTTATCGAAAGCCTTCTGAAAATCCAAATACACCACATCCACTGGTTCCCTCTTATCTATTCTACTAGTTACATCCTCAAAAAACTCCAGTAGGTTTGTGAAACGTGATTTCCCTTTCATAAACCCATGTTGACTCTGCCAAAATCCCATTATTATTTTCTAAGTGTCCTGTTATCACCTCCTTTATAATAGATTCTAGCATTTTCCCTACTACTGATGTCAGGCTAACCGGTCTGCAGTTCCCTGTTTTTTCTCTCCCTCCTTTTTTAAATAGTGGGGTTACATTTCCCACCCTCCAATCTGCAGGAACCGTTCCAGAATCTGTAGAATTTTGGAAGATGACAACCAATGTATCCACTATCTCTATAGGCACCTCTTTCAAAACCCTGGGATGTAGATCATCAGGTCCTTGGGATTTATTGACTTTCAGTCCCATTAATTTCTCTAATACTATTTTTTTTACTAATCCTAATTTCCTTCAGTTCCCCATTCTCACCAGACCTTTGGTTCTCTAGTATTTCTGGGACACAAAGTATTTGTTTAATTTCTCTGCCATTTCCTTATTCCCCATTATAAATTCTCCCGTCTCTGTCTGTAAGGGATCCACATTTGCCTTCACCAGTCTTTTCCTTTTTACAAACCTATAGAAGCTTTTACAGTCCGTTTTTATGTTTCTCGCTAGTTTACTCTCATATTCTATTTTCCCTTTATCGATTTCTTGGTCCTCCTTTGCTGAATTCTAAAATGCTCCCAATCCTCAGGCTTACTGCTTTTTCTGGCAAATTTATATGTCTCTTTGAAAGGGAAGTCATTCTAAAGTGAGAACAACAACAAAATAAACCCACATGTTCTAACCCGGAGTACAAATGAGCTCAGTACACACTCTAGATTAAAGTTACACTGGGAATCTGTACTGGGGCCTTAGTTTTGCACTGTATTTATCAATGACTTAGATGAAGGAATAGAGAGCTGTATTTGCTGATGACACCAAGTTAGGTAATTGTAAACAATTTTACAACACCAAGTTATAGTCCAACAATGTTTATTTGAAATCTACAAGCTTTCGGAGGCTTCCTCCTTCGTCAGGTAAATGTTCAGGAGCTCCTCGAAGCCTACGCATTTTTTGCGTAGGCTTCGAGGAGCTCCTGAACATTTACCTGACTAAGGAGGAAGCCTCCGAAAGCTTGTAGATTTCAAATAAACATTGTTGGACTATAACTTGGTGTTGTAAAATTGTTTACAATTGTTAACCCCAGTCCATCACCGGCATCTCCACATCATGACCAAGTTAGGTAGCACAGTAAATAGTGTAGATGGGAGCAGAAAGTTGCAAAGGGACATTAATAGGTTAAGTAAGTGGGTAAAACTGTGGCAGATGGAGTTCAATGTGAGGAAGTGTGAGGTCATCCACTTGGACCTAAGAAAGATAAATCAGAGTATTTTCTAAAACAGTGAGGAGCTCGGAATTGTGGATGAGCCGAGAGATTTAGGGGTCCAAGTACAGAAATCACTAAAAGCCAGTGGACAGGTACAAAAATTTTTTTAAAAACCTTTATCTCATAGGGGCTGGAATACAAAGGGATGGAAGTTATGTTACGGTTTAAATAAAGCTCTGGTTAAACCACATCTGGAGGCTGCGTTCAGTTCTGGGCATCGCATCTCAGGAAGGATGTGTTGGCCTTGGTGGGGATAGAGCGCAGATTCACCACAATGGTATCGGGGCTAAAAGGGTTAAATTTATGAGGACAGGTTGGATAGACTGGGCTTGTATACCCTTGGCCGACGGGTGTTTTTGTGACTGGAAGGCTGTTTCCAGTGGGGTTCTGCAGGGCTCAGTGGCTCAGTACTTGGTCCCTTGCTTTTTGTGGTATATATCAATGACTTATACTTAAATGTGGGGGGCATGATTAAGAAGATGATACAAAAATTGTCCGTGTGGTTGATAGTGAGGAGGAAAGCTGTAGACTGCAGGAAGATATCAATGGACTGGTCAGGTGGGCAGAAAAGTGGCAAATGGAATTCAATCAGGAGAAACGTGAGGTAATGCATTTGGGGAGGGCAAACAAGGCAAGGGAGTACACAATAAATGGGAGGATACTGAGAGGTATAGACGAAGTGAGGGACCTTGGAGTGCATGTCCACAGACCCCTGAAGGTAGCAGGACAGGTAGATAAGGTGGTTAAGGAGGCATACGGGATACTTTTCATTATTAGCCGAGGCATAGAATATAAGAGCAGGGAGGTTATGCTGGAACTGTATAAAACATTGGTTAGGCGACAGCTGGAGTACTGCATATAGTTCTGGTCACCACATTACAGGAAAGATGTGATTGCACTAGAGAGGGTACAGAGGAGATTTATGTGGTTGTTGCCAGGACTGGAGAATTTTAGCTATGAGGAAAGATTGGATAGGCTGGGGTTTTTTCTTTGGAACAGAGGAGGCTGAGGGGAGATTTAATTGAGATGTACAAAATTATGAGGGGCCGAGATAGAGTGGATAAGAAGGACCTATTTACTTTAGCAGAGAGGTCAATAACCAGGGGGCATAGAGTTAAAGTAACTGGTAGAAGGATTAGAGGGGAGTTGAGGAGAAATTTTTTCACCCAGAGGGTGGTGGGGGTCTGGGCTCATTGCCTGAGAGGGTGGTAGAGGCAGAAACCCTCAACTCATTTAAAAAGTACCTGGATGTGCACTTGATGTGCTGTAACCTACAGGGCCATGGACCAAGTGCTGGAAAGTGGGATTAAAGTGGATAGCTCTTTTTCGGCCGGCACGGACACGATGGGCTGAATGGCCTCCTTCTGTGCCGTAACCTTCTATGATTCTGAGTGTAGAAGATTAAGGGGCGATCTAATCAAGCTGTTTAAAGGAGTTGATAGGGTAGATAGAGAGAAACTATTTCCTCTGGTGGGGGGAGTCCAGAACAAGGGGGCATAACCTTAAAATTAGAGCCGGGCCGTTCAGGGGTGATGTCAGGAAGCACTTCTTCACACAAAGGGGAGTGGAAATCTGGAACTCTCTCCCCAAAAAAGCTGTTGAGGCCGGGGGTCAATTGAAAATTTCAAAACTGAGATTGATAGATTTTTGTTAGGCCGGGGTATTAAGGGATACAGAATCAAGGCAGTTAAATTACATAGAATTATATAAAATGTACAACACAGAAACAGGCCATTCGGCCCAACTGGTCTGTGCCGGTGTTTATGCTCCACAAGAGTCTCCTCCCACCCCTCTTCATCTCACCCTATCAGCATATCCTTCTATTCCTTTCTCCCTCATGTGTTTATCGAGCTTCCCCTTAAATGTATCTACACTATTCGCCTCAACTACTCCTCGTGGGAGCGAGTTCCACATTCTCACCACTCTCTGGGTAAAGAAGTTTCTCCTGAATTCCCTATTGGATTTATTAGTGACTGTCTTATATTTATGACAAAAGCAAAATACTGTGGATGTTGGAAATCTGAAATAAAAACAGAAAATGCTGGAGAAGCTCAGCAAGTGAGGCAGCATCTGTGGGGAAAGAAACAGGGTTAATGTTTCAGGTCGATGACCTTTCGTCAGAATTATATTTATGGCCCCTAGTTCTGGTCTCCCCCGCAAGTGGAAACATCTTCTCTACGTCCACCCTACCAAACCCTTTCATTATCTTAAAGACCTCTATCAGGTCACCCCTCAGCCTTCTCTTTTTTCTAGAGAAAAGAGCCCCAGCCTGTTCAGCCTCTCCTGATAATTATAACCTCTCAGTTCTGGTGTCATTCTAACTGGAGTTAAGATACAGATCAGCCATAATCTAATTGAATGGCGGAACAAGCTTGAGGGGCTGAATGGCCTCCTCTTGTTCCTATCCTTCCACTGACGGCTAATTTTAGAATAACTCCAACATGTTTTTAATTCGGGGAGACAGGAACTGCTGTGAGTAGAAATTTCAGTCCAGCTTTGAGAGTCCTTATTGAGAACTGGATCAGGGATGAGGCACTCAAATAACCAGCCGATGAGCAGAGTGTTTTAACTCAATTAGGATGGGAGGGGAGAGGGTTGGGCGTGTTGGATTCTGCCAGGATTGTCTTGCGTGAGATAAGCAGCTGATGATGAGCTTTTTGTCTTTATTTTAATTTGAGATATCATCAGTA
The DNA here is from genome assembly GCF_035084215.1 of Heptranchias perlo. Lineage (NCBI taxonomy): Eukaryota > Metazoa > Chordata > Chondrichthyes > Hexanchiformes > Hexanchidae > Heptranchias > Heptranchias perlo. The sequence goes on along the minus strand of NC_090350.1, from coordinate 42,681,663 downwards.
AGGGCTGGGTCAATGTATCGGCAGTGACAGAGAATGAGGCTGGAGTTAAGTCAGTGTTCCAGAAAGAGAGAATTTCTAGTGCCTTTCATGACCTCAGGATCTCCCATAGCTAATGAAGTACTTTTGAAGTGTAGTCACTGTTGTAATATACACACAGCAAGATCCCACAAACAGCAATGTGATAATGATCAGATACTCTGTTTTAGTGATGTTGATCAGGACACCGGGGAGAACTCCCCTGCTCTTTGCAATAGTGCCATGGGATCTCTTACGTCCACCTGAGAGAGCAGGCAGGGTTTAACGTCTCATCCGAAAGATGGCACCCCCGACAGAGCAGCACTCCATCAGTACTGACCCTCCGACAGTTCAGCGCTCCCTCAGTACTGACCCTCCGACAGTTCAGCGCTCCCTCAGTACTGACCCTCCGACAGTTCAGCACTCCCTCACTACTGCACTGGGAGTGTCAGCCTGGATTTTGTGCTCAAGTCGCTGGAGTGGGACTTGAACCCACGACCTTCTGACTCAGAGGTGAGAGTGCTACCCACTGAGCCACGGCTGATACCAAGGAGCAATTGGCACTATCCAAACAGTCACTGAATTTGGATAGATTTTCTCTCCTCCTCTCCTGAAGGTACGATCCCTGAGGTAACTCCTGTGAAGGATCTCCTGGTGCCTTGCTGAAGTGACCAATTCTCCAGTACTTTTATATTGCCGCCAGCTCCAAGGGGTTTTTGAAAAAAAAATTAATTCTTGGGATGTGGGCGTCGCTGGCGAGGCCGGCGTTTATTGCCCATCCCTAATTGCCCTTGAGAAGGTGGTGGTGAGCCGCCTTCTTGATCCGCTGCAGTCCGTGTGGTGACGGTTCTCCCACAGTGCTGTTAGGAAGGGAGTTCCAGGATTTTGACCCAGCGACGATGAAGGAACGGCGATATATTTCCAAGTCGGGATGGTGTGTGACTTGGAGGGGAACGTGCAGGTGGTGTTGTTCCCATGTACCTGCTGCCGTTGTCTTTCTAGGTGGTGGAGGTCGTGGGTCTGGGAGGTGCTGTCGAAGAAGCCTTGGCAAGTTGCTGCAGTGCATCCTGTGGATGGTACACACTGCAGCCACAGTGCGCCGGTGGTGAAGGGAGTGAATGTTTAGGGTGGTGGATGGGATGCCAATCAAGCGGGCTGCTTTGTCCTGATGGTGTTGAGCTTCTTGAGTGTTGTTGGAGCTGCACTCATCCAGGCAAGTGGAGAGTATTCCATCAACATCCTGACTTGTGCCTCGTAGATGGTGGAAGGTCTTTGGGGAGTCAGGAGGTGCAGAGTCCCCAGCCTCTGACCTGCTCTAGTACCTGTGGCATTTATGTGACTGGTCCAGTTGAGTTTCGTGCAGCTGTTGCCGACCACAATCTTCGCTTCACCGGATTTTTTTCCAGGAAGACCCTTTACGTAGCTTGGTCCTCCCGACTGCCTGGTGGTCCTGCTGGACCCAATAAACATGTTCTGCTTTCCGCGCAATCCCTGCAGCGACATCACAGTGACATTAGTGCGTAAGACGGGCGTGACGATACACCATTGCGCCTGTTTACTGGCCAGATTGACCAGAGCATCGTGACACAGCCGGGTCCACATCGTAGCTGAAATCGGCTGCACTATTCAAACGTAAATGCAGGAGACTGCTCAGTCCCCTAGGATCTGGCTTTCAATATAAGAGTAGCTTTTATGTGAGAGTCTAGGTAGCAGGGGGAGCACAGGAAGATCGCACCCAGTCCCTACTTGGGATCCGGGCTTGCTCAGCGGGGAGCACTGGATGTGAGGCAACAGGGCTGAACACAGCAGCCCCTTTTCCAAATCTCCTAGCCCACAAAATTCAAAACAGAGCCAACCAGCAAATAAATTCAAGTGTAAGTAGGACTGAGCAGCCTAGGGTTGGGAGGCAGATTGTCTGGGGGTGGTGGGCTGCCCGCTGTCCCGTCTGGGGGTGGTGGGCTGCCCGCTGTCCCGTCTGGGGGTGGTGGGCTGCCCGCTGTCCCGTCTGGGGGTGGTGGGCTGCCCGCTGTCCCGTCTGGGGGTGGTGGGCTGCCCGCTGTCCCGTCTGGGGGTGGTGGGCTGCCCGCTGTCCAGTCTGGGGGTGGTGGGCTGCCCGCTGTCCCGTCTGGGGGTGGTGGGCTGCCCGCTGTCCCGTCTGGGGGTGGTGGGCTGCCCGCTGTCCCGTCTGGGGGTGGTGGGCTGCCCGCTGTCCCGTCTGGGGGTGGTGGGCTGCCCGCTGTCCCGTCTGGGGGTGGTGGGCTGCCCGCTGTCCCGTCTGGGGGTGGTGGGCTGCCCGCTGTCCCGTCTGGGGGTGGTGGGCTGCCCGCTGTCCCGTCTGGGGGTGGTGGGCTGCCCGCTGTCCCGTCTGGGGGTGGTGGGCTGCCCGCTGTCCCGTCTGGGGGTGGTGGGCTGCCCGCTGTCCCGTCTGGGGGTGGTGGGCTGCCCGCTGTCCCGTCTGGGGGTGGTGGGCTGCCCGCTGTCCCGTCTGGGGGTGGTGGGCTGCCCGCTGTCCCGTCTGGGGGTGGTGGGCTGCCCGCTGTCCCGTCTGGGGGTGGTGGGCTGCCCGCTGTCCCGTCTGGGGGTGGTGGGCTGCCCGCTGTCCCGTCTGGGGGTGGTGGGCTGCCCGCTGTCCCGTCTGGGGGTGGTGGGCTGCCCGCTGTCCCGTCTGGGGGTGGTGGGCTGCCCGCTGTCCCGTCTGGGGGTGGTGGGCTGCCCGCTGTCCCGTCTGGGGGTGGTGGGCTGCCCGCTGTCCCGTCTGGGGGTGGTGGGCTGCCCGCTGTCCCGTCTGGGGGTGGTGGGCTGCCCGCTGTCCCGTCTGGGGGTGGTGGGCTGCCCACTGTCCTGGAGCTACAGTTAGGACACGTGTGCCCCACTGCTCTGTGATATGACATGTGGCTCTCCCGTTCAATTTGATGTACTTCAACATGAACAGGGACAGGAGGAGGCCATCCAGCCCCTCGAGCCTGTTCCACCATTCAATTAGATTATGGCTGATCTGTATCTTAACTCCATCTTCCTGCCTTTGTTCCGTATCCCTTAATAACCTTGGCCTGACAAAAATCTATCAATCTCAGTTTTGAAATTTTCAATTGACCCCCAGGCTCAACAGCTTTTTGGGGGAGAGAGTTCCAGATTTCCACTCCCCTTTGTGTGAAGAAGTGCTTCCTGACATCACCCCTGAACGGCCTGGCTCTAATTTTAAGGTTTTTCCCCTTGTTCTGGACTCCCCCCACCAGAGGAAATAGTTTCTCTCTATCCACCCTATCAAATCCTTTAATCATCTTAAACACCTCAATTAGATCACCCCTTAATCTTCTATACTCGAGGGAATAGAAGGTATTTTAACGGTAATGGAGGCTGTTTCTGCTGCTTTCCTGCACAAGTCGTCATCTTGTTAACTTCATGGTCCTGTTCACTGCTAAACGCACCATTTGGTGTCAGTTTTGTTGTGATTGTTTCTCCCAGGAAGGCCCCAAATGGTTTCTTTATTGCACCAAATGCTCTGGCCTGTAACATCAAACAGCAACACCACAATGCCAGTTCCCATTTGTTTTCTTTTGAAGATGTTTGTTAAAGTTGGAGCCGCTCTCTGTGTTTTCTCTTGTCAGCGTTCACCCCTCCCCTGCCCTTTGCTCCTCTGCTGATTTGAACGCTGATTCTTCCTGTGAAACAGCTTCCAAAGAAAGAGAGAACGTGCTTCCCTGTAGCCCCCCTTCCACGACCTCAATACCTTCCAAAGCGTTTCACAGCCAATTAAGTAATTTTGAAGTGTAGTCACTGTTGTAATGTAGGAAACGCGGCAGCCAATTTGTGCACAGCAAGATCCCACAAATAGCAATGTGGTAATGACCAGATCATCTATTTTAGAGATGTTGGTTGAGGGATAAATATTGGCCAGGACACTGGAGAACTCCGCTGCTCTTCTTCGGATAGTGCCATGGGATCTTTTACGTCCACCTGAGAGGGCAGATGGGGCCTCGGTTTAACATCTTACCTGAAAAACGACACCTCCAACAGTGCAGCACTCCCTCAGTACTGCACTGGGAGTGTCAGCCTGGATTATGGGGCTCAAATCTCCGGAATGGGGTTGGAACCCACAATCTTCTGACTTGGATGAGAGTGCTACCCACTGAGGCATAGCTGATACTAGCCTCAGATGCTTTCTTGTTCTTGTCTGAGTTGGGTAGGCTTGCTGGCACTGATGGTCTTTTCCTGGCCTTTTGTATGTGTCTGTTCTCCGTGTGTCGACCTCGATAGTGAGCTTCGGTGTTGATGTTTTGACTGCGAGACATGGCAGCTAAGCTTGACCCTGCCCTCGCCTGGACATTGGTCTGTGCACGTCCAGCAGGGGGGGGGAGGGAGGGAGGGAGGAGTCACTGGACAGAGAATCCGCAGAGGCATGTCTGACCGATATTCACCTACTTAACCCAAGCGTGTTGCGGACAGGTACCAGTGCCCAGGAACATTTTACATTTATGTTCAGTGTCTTCTAAATGCTACCCTAGTATTTTTTTTACATTTACCAGCCTGATGCCAAGCCCAGCCAGGCCCATTCACAGTGCAGCCTGATGTAGGCCCGACCCTGTGTTTCCCTCCCCTCCGACAGGAGCTCTTGGAATCCCGGCAAATATCGGGTCCCGGACGCCATAGTGAATACGGAGTTGCCCTCCTTTTATGTTAGTGTCCGTGGGGACACTGCACACCTGCATTCTGTCCCCAGCACTGAGACCCCAGGAGCCCATGGGGTTCCCAATTAAACCCCTCGGCAGAGCACAGCTTCTGCCTGCCCAGTAGTTGCCCCCTGGCCAGTTACCATTTTCCATGGTCAACCTGGGGAGTATCAAACAAGCAGAAACATCACAGGAGGCTTCAAGCAGCCCCAGGCTCCTAGAAAGCTAGTTAAATGTAAATTTTACAAGGGACATAGAATAGAAAGATCCAGCACAGAAGGAGGCCTTTCGGCCCATCGTGCCTGTGCTAGCACTTTGAAAGAGCTATCCAATTAGTCTCACTCCCCTGCTCTTTCCCGATAGCCCTGCAAATTTTTCCTTTTCAAGTATTTATTTAATTCCTATTTGAAAGCTATTATTGAATCTGCCTCCAATGCCCTTTCAGGAAGCGCATTCCAGATCATAACAACTCGCTGTGTTTTTAAAAAAAAAAATTCTCCTCATCTCGCCTCTGGCTCTTTAGCCAATCACCTTAAATCTGTGTCCTCTGGTTACCGACCCTTCTGCCGCTGGAAACGGTTTCTCCTCATTTACTCTTCCAACCCTTTATGATTTTGAACACCTCGTTGTTAGGGAGAAGCATTTGGTTTGGGTGCAGGGTTCGGTCGTGTTTGGCTCCACCCGACACGAATCACATTGCCTGCCCCTCCGTGCAAAAAAAAAATTACATTTGATACAATAAATTAGCACAGCCTCAAAGCATCGTGTGGTGGGGCACCCAATACAGCAGCAAACTTCCCAGCGCACATTTTTGGTAGCTTTGAAAGCGCGCAGTAAGGAGCCAGTCTTTGCCTTAGTGGTGTAGCCATTTTCCCGCCTCTCAGTCAGGGGTTTAGGGTTTGAACCTCTGCTCCAGATGGTCCCGGCGAGTGGAGACTGGAGCTCCACACCCCGAGTTCTGGGTTGAGACGTCCAGCGGGATTCTCGTGTCCGGTGGATGTGGGAGGCCCCTCCCTCATCGTATGGGTTGTGTGAGCCCATCAAACCCTCTCACCGTTTAGGACTGACCCCCCCCCCCCCCGCACCCATTGGCCGGTATAAAGATGGTTACGGCCACGGAAGGAGCGTTCACATCACGGCCTGTTAATCAGCCTGCGAGTCCTTCCGCTATTCTCTAAGGGAAGAAGGCGAAGATTCGAAAACAACAACCATGCAGGTTATTGAAAGAGGGACAATGTCCCTTTAATTATTAATTGCCCCCATTCCTGGCTTCTCTTTCCTGTCCCAGGCGGAGTGTGTTGTGAGCATCATTTGCAGAGATCAGTACTGCAGGCCTCACCGTCTGATAATGAATCCTTCTCGAGGGTCTCGATTAATGCCCCTCCCCCTCCCTCCCAATGCAAACTGAGCAGGAGCTGGGGGAGGGGATCAAATGCCAAACTGAATTTGCAATCCTTTTCTTCCCTTATCTTCCTGCTACGTGATCCTATCCTTCTCTGCTTATCCTTTTGTTCACACTCCATTTTGTTTGCTTTCTCTTCTCTCTCTCATTCTTCCTTCCATTTATTTCTCTTCCCTCTTCCCTCCCATTCAGACTCTAATCGTCAGCCCGCTGCCCTCTTCATTTTTCTCTGCCTGTGCCAAAATTATAGCTGGAGGCTACTTGGCCCAATGGCCTGTACTTTTGCTCGCTGGCCATCAGATCTCTGCTCCAATCGCACTTTGCTGCTTTTTATTGACCCTGAATTTCCTCTGACTTTCTGCCGCTGCGCTGCCATAGCTATGTTGGGGGTTTACGTTGCAGTTCCGACTGAGTTACGGTAGCGCAGCTGCAGAAGGTCCAAAAGGAGCTGGTGTGTTTCACTTTGTCACGTTGCGTTTACGTTGCCCAGAGGTGGTCGGGAATAGGAGCAGTTTGTATGTCTTGTCTCTCAGACTTTCACCTTGTCCACTTCACTTCATGTCCGCTCCATCACCAAGACCGCCTACTTCCACCTCCGTAGCATCGCCCGTCTCAGCTCATCTGCCGCTGAAACCCTCATCCGTGCCTTTGTTACCTCTAGACTTGACTGTTCCAATGCTCTCCTGGCCGGCCTCCCAACTTCCACCCTCCATAAACTTGAGCTCATCCAAAACTCTGCTGCCTGTATCCTAACTTGCACCAAGTCCCGTTCTCCCATCACCCCACTGTGCTCGTTGACCTACATTGGCTCCCGGTCCGGGAACGCCTCGATTTTTAAAATTCGCCTCCTTGTTTTCAAATCCCTCCATGGCCTCGCCCCCTCCCTATCTCTGTAACCTCCTCCAGCCCTACAACCCTCCGAGATCTCTGCACTCCTCCAATTCTGGCCTCTTGCGCATCCCCGATTTTAATTGTTCCACCATTGGCGGCCGTGCCTTCAGCTGCCTGGGCCCTAAGCTCTGGAATTCCCTCCCTAAACCTCTCCGCCTCTCTCTCCTCCTTTAAAATGCTCCTGAAAACCTACCTCTTTGACCAAGCTTTTGGTCACCTGTCCTAATATCTCCTTATGTGGCTCGATGTCTGATTTACGTTCCTGTGAAGCGCCTTGGGACGTTTTACCACGTTAAAGGCGCTATATAAATGCAAGTTGTTGTTCTTGTTTTAAAGTAGCCTCTGGTCAAAGTGATAAAATCCATCAACAGCTGTGGGATTGACATTTGGGTAATTGGTAGATTTAGCAAGCTGCTGAGAATCAAATCCTGACCTGACTGGGGATAGAATAGATAAAAGCTGCCTCCCTCCCAGCACTCCCTGCTGACAGCCCATTCAGGACTGTTCCTGTTGTAAACTCATTCAGATATTTTGCTCCTTGGTGCAATTAGCATATGTAAATGCTTAGTGATAACAATCAGTCTGCAGGACAGGCTGATATTACCTGCCCAGCATGTGTCTCTCACTCGGGCCTCACCAGGAGCCCCAGTACAAGTGATGCATCTTAACAATAGCCTGTGGTTTGTGTGTGTGTGTGTCTCTCTGGCCCTGCGAAATTTTGGGGCCAAAATGACGGGGGCTGGGAGGGGTGCCGAGACGGTCAAGGTGGCACAGAACACCAGTGTAACAATGACCAACAGGATCGAACGGGTTTCTGCCTGTGTATAAGAATTTCTATAACACTTGTCATGATCTCAGGACATCCCAAAGCACTCTACAGGCAATGAAATACTTTTCAAGTGTTGTAATGTAGGAAAAGGGACAGCCAATTTGCACACAGCAAGATCCCACAAACAGCAAAGTGATAATGACCAGATAATCTTTTTTAGTGATTGAAGGAAAAATATTGGCTAGGACACCGGGGAGAACTCCCCTGCTCTTCTTCAAAATAGTGGCCGTGGGATCTTTTACATCCGCCTGAGGGGGCAGATGGGGCCTCGGTTTAACATCTCATCTGAAAGGCGGCACCTCCCTCGGCACCGCGCTCCCTCGGCGCCGCACTCCCAGTGTCAGCCTAGATTTTGTGCTCAAGTCACTGGAGTGGGGCCTGAACCCACGATCCTCTGACTTAAAGGTGAGAGTGCTTTGGAAATGTTTTAAAAGCTGCCTGGTCCAGTGGACTCCCGGAGGGGATATCACTTTAAGCGGAGATTAGAGTAAATATCTGGGCAGCGGCTCCACTGGCATCAGAGCTGACCCACTTGAGCCCCCAAGCAGCTCACGAGAGCCTGAAGCTGAGTTGCAGCGTGAGGAGGAACAGGAGCGGGAAACTTTGTGATTTCTGCGACCTTTCCTCTGAAGGAATGTTGCACTGGCCCACATCTAATTCCCGTCTTTAACCTCTGACCCTGTCATACTACAAGGAAAGAGCCGTATCTTTGTGCATTCTTGGAAGAGTTCCAGTGTGTGTGTGTCTGTGTCAGTGTCTGTGTCTGTGTCAGTGTCAGTGTCAGTGTCTGTGTTTGTGTCTGTGTCTGTGTCTGTCTGTGTGTGTCTGTGTCTGTGTCTGTGTCTGTGTCTGTGTGTGTGTCTGTGTGTGTGTCTGTGTGTGTGTCTGTGTGTGTGTCTGTGTGTGTGTCTGTCTGTGTGTGTCTGTCTGTGTGTGTCTGTCTGTGTGTGTCTGTCTGTGTGTGTCTGTCTGTGTGTGTCTGTCTGTGTGTGTCTGTCTGTGTGTGTCTGTCTGTGTGTGTCTGTCTGTGTGTGTCTGTCTGTGTGTGTCTGTCTGTGTGTGTCTGTCTGTGTGTGTCTGTCTGTGTGTGTCTGTCTGTGTGTGTCTGTCTGTGTGTGTCTGTCTGTGTGTGTCTGTGTGTGTGTGTCTGTGTGTGTGTGTGTCTGTGTGTGTGTGTGTCTGTGTGTGTGTGTCTGTCTGTGTGTGTCTGTCTGTGTGTGTCTGTCTGTGTGTGTCTGTCTGTGTGTGTCTGTCTGTGTGTGTCTGTCTGTGTGTCTGTCTGTGTGTGTCTGTCTGTGTGTGTCTGTCTGTGTGTGTCTGTGTGTCTGTGTGTGTGTGTGTCTGTGTGTGTGTGTGTCTGTGTGTGTGTGTGTCTGTGTGTGTGTGTGTCTGTGTGTGTGTGTGTCTGTGTGTGTGTGTGTCTGTGTGTGTGTGTGTCTGTGTGTGTGTGTGTCTGTGTGTGTGTGTGTCTGTGTGTGTGTGTGTCTGTGTGTGTGTGTGTCTGTGTGTGTGTGTGTCTGTGTGTGTGTGTCTGTCTGTCTGTGTGTGTGTGTGTGTGTCTGTGTGTGTGTGTGTGTGTCTGTGTGTGTGTGTGTGTGTCTGTGTGTGTGTGTGTCAGTGTGTGTGTGTGTCAGTGTGTGTGTGTGTCAGTGTGTGTGTGTACTTTAAACAAATTAATGTCTCCATTAAAATAGCAGACAAAATAACTTCCTCTGAACACATAAGCATTTGTACAGCAATATCACACAATATAATTTCTAGGTTCATGTAATATAATAAACTACAAACCACATAATGCAACTATAAGGGCAGTAACTTTCCAACTTGACATTCAGTTAAGTTCTACAACAGGCGGGCGATCGCCCTGCCAGGTTACGGTGCAGTTGGTGATGTGTATGAACCATTCTATAAGAGAACGCGCTCTCCACTCTCAGTGTGAGGTTGATGGGGGTTCTGTCTAGTTGCCTTTCAGTCTCTCTCTGCCAGAAATCTAGTCACAAATTCACACAGAACATTTCCAAAATGAATCCGATCAGAATCACCTATGTTCAGCATTTCTGTCTGCAGTACACATCATGGCAGGTTTCCATGGAGACAGATACTGGGTGGTGGATGGATAATAAAGCAGGTGGTGGTCTGGGCACTTGATTCAGACGACTGTGACTGAGGCAGGAATGATGCTTCATCTAATGGAGGCACAAGAACTCAAGTTTGGTCCCAACTAGGAATTGCCAACCCTCCAGGATTGTCCTGGAGTCTCCAGGAATTAGACTAATCTCCAGGACACTGTTGCGAGCAGAAACCCAGGAGAAAAAACATTGGGGCATTAAAAATATTGTGTTTTATATATTTTTTTCTTTAACCACTTTTGTTTGTTGATTATAAAAATATCAGACATGGGAAAAATGTTGTTTGACTGGATGATTCTTGACTGTCAGTCAGGTAACGAAGAGTCTGTTCGCTTTCTGATTGGCCATGGGAAAGCAGGGCACTGCAAGGATCGGTGTGTTGAGCCACTCTAAGGCCGATATACCCTCCTGAGGTGCGGTGCCCAGAACTGAATGCAGTTTCTCTAAATGGGGTCCAATCAGAGCTTTATACAAACTGTAATATAACTTCCACCCCTCTGTATTCCAGCGCCCTTGAGATAAAGGCCAACGTTCCATTAGTCTCTTTAATTATTTTTTTTGTACCTGTTCACTAGCCTTTAGAGATTTCTGTACTTGGACCCCTAAATCTCTCTGCCCCGCCACAGTTTCGAGCTTCCCACCATTTTGAAAATACTCTGATCTATCTTTTTTACCCTCTCTGAGACTAATGTATCCTTCCTGAGGTGTGATGCCCAGAACTGAACGCAGTACCATAAAGGTACGGGGGTAGGGAGGGGACGGGCGCATGTACCTGTGAGACCCCAAACTCCAGCGTAACTGAGGGGAGGGGAGGGGAGGGGTGGAAACCGGGGGAACGGGACGGTGAAGCACTTCATTCGGCATCAAGCAGTGAAGAGTAAAGAAATCAGGTGAACTATTCCATGTGGAACTTTGTCAGAAGTCTGCGTTCTGTTTAACGGCACGCGTTGAGATGGGATTGATTTTATTTCCTCCTCCTCCCGCCCGACAGTCTTTGAACCACAGGTTAGTGGGCAATCCAGGAACAAGATACAATGGGTGGTGGAGGAACTTCCATCAGAGATCAATTATCTCAGTCTTCCGTTCCCAGGCTGCCTTTGATGAAATCGCCGATTGGCCACTTCTAATCTGACCTGATGGTGCAGGCACTTCAGGAATGTGCAGCCACTGACCAGCAGGCACTGACCACTACTTTATTCTTATCATGTGGGCCCAAACACAGAGCAGGTTCATGGTGGCCTCTGCTGGACCACCCATCACCATGGTCACTGGATACCTCTATTTATCCAAAGAGGACATCCTTAGCCTGGGAATTGCTTTCGGAGAGTTTGAATGGGATGAGAAGGGAGTGGGGGAGGTGCGATGCTGGTCGTCTCCCAGTGATGGAGGTCCTCATTGATAAGTAGTTAGGCTGATCACTTTCAAGCTGCATTGCCTCATTCATTCACTGACATTGTTTATAACTGAAACGGGTTAAAATCTCCTCCCAAAACTTAAAAGCTTTGTAACCAGCGGGAGGATTTTCAAACAATTGTTTTCTGTGGTGTCTGGGTTTGGTAATGGCTGGAATTGTGAGAGAAATTGTTACTTTAAACCTATTAATTGGGATGGGATTTTTTTTGTGTGACTGTGTATTTTCTCCCCTCCCCCCGTTTGTCGGGGTCTCTCTGCGAAACCGCTCACTCCTGTCTCTCTCGAAGGGGCTGCTAGCAGAGGAGGAGGGGCTGGAGTGAATCTCCCTTCGAGTCCCAGTCAGTGAGAGAAGTGAAAATCACCACTCGGGCACAGGAAAAAAATGACACCAACAGGAAGCAGTTTTACTACTGCGAATATAGAAAGAAAACCTTGTAATCTTGGAATGGTTCACGGAGGCAGGTTGGGGGTGAAATTGGTGTTGGACAACAGCAAATCGGCTGCCTGGTTTACACCCTGCCTGAATATCTTTTCCATTTGATTTTGAAGGGTTTTAACAGAGTAAATAAGGAGAAACTGTTTCCAGTGGCAGGAGGGTCGGTAACAAGAGGACACAGAATTAAGGTGATTGGCAAAAGAGCCAGAGGAGAGATGAGGAGAAATTTTTTTACGCAGCGAGTTGTTATGATCTGGAATGCGCTGCCTGAAAGGGCGGTGGAAGCAGATTTAATAATAACTTTCAAACGGGAATTGGATAAATAGAATCATAGAAGTTTACAACATGGAAACAGGCCCTTCGGCCCAACATGTCCATGTCGCCCAGTTTATACCACTAAGCTAGTCCCAATTGCCTGCACTTGGCCCATATCCCTCTATACCCATCTTACCCATGTAACTGTCCAAATGCTTTTTAAAAGACAAAATTGTACCCGCCTCTACTACTGCCTCTGGCAGCTCGTTCCAGACACTCACCACCCTTTGAGTGAAAAAATTGCCCCTCTGGACCCTTTTGTATCTCTCCCCTCACCTTAAATCTATGCCCCCTCGTTATAGACTCCCCTACCTTTGGGAAAAGATTTTGACTATCTACCTTATCTATGCCCCTCATTATTTTATAGACTTCTATAAGATCACCCCTTAACCTCCTACTCTCCAGGGAAAAAAGTCCCAGTCTGTCTAACCTCTCCCTATAAGTCAAACCATCAAGTCCCGGTAGCATCCTAGTAAATCTTTTCTGCACTCTTTCTAGTTTAATAATATCCTTTCTATCATAGGGTGATCAGAACTGTACACAGTATTCCAAGTGTGGCCTTACTAATGTCTTGTACAACTTCAACAAGACATCCCAACTCCTGCATTCAATGTTCTGACCAATGAAACCAAGCATGCTGAATGCCTTCTTCACCACCCTATCCACCTGTGACTCCACTTTCAAGGAGCTATGAACCTGTACTCCCAGATCTCTTTGTTCTATAACTCTCCCCAACGCCCTACCATTAACGGAGTAGGTCCTGGCCCGATTCGATCTACCAAAATGCATCACCTCACATTTATCTAAATTAAACTCCATCTGCCATTCATCGGCCCACTGGTCCAATTTAACAAGATCCCGTTGCAATCCTAGATAACCTTCTTCACTGTCCACAATGCCACCAATCTTGGTGTCATCTGCAAACTTACTAACCATGCCTCCTAAATTCTCATCCAAATCATTAATATAAATAACAAATAACAGCGGACCCAGCACCGATCCCTGAGGCACACCGCTGGTCACAGGCCTCCAGTTTGAAAAACAACCCTCTACAACCACCCTCTGTCTTCTGTCGTCAAGCCAATTTTGTATCCAATTGGCTACCTCACCTTGGATCCCGTGAGATTTAACCTAACGTAACAACCTACCATGCGATACCTTGTCAAAGGCTTTGCTAAAGTCCATGTAGACCACGTCTACTGCATAGCCCTCATCTATCTTCTTGGTTACCCCTTCAAAAAACTCAATCAAATTCGTGAGACATGATTTTCCTCTCACAAAACCATGCTGACTGTTCCTAATCAGTCCCTGCCTCTCCAAATGCCTGTAGATCCTGTCTCTCAGAATACCCTCTAACAACTTACCCACTACAGATGTCAGGCTCACCGGTCTGTAGTTCCCAGGCTTTTCCCTGCCGCCCTTCTTAAACAAAGGCACAACATTTGCTACCCTCCAATCTTCAGGCACCTCACCTGTAGCTGTCGATGATTGAAATATCTCTGCTAGGGGACCCACAATTTCCTTCCTAACCTCCCATAACGTCCTGGGATACATTTCATCAGGTCCCGGAGATTTATCTACCTTGATGCGCGTTAAGACTTCCAGCACCTCCCTCTCTGTAATATGTACACTCCTCAAGACATCACTATTTATTTCCCCAAGTTCCTTAACATCCATGCCTTTCTCAACCGTAAATACTGATGTGAAATATTCATTCAGGATCTCACCCATCTCTTGTGGTTCCGCACATAGATGACCTTGTTGATCCTTAAGAGGCCCTACTCTCTCCCTCGTTACTCTTTTGCCCTTTATGTATTTGTAGAAGCTCTTTGGATTCTCCTTTGCCTTATCTGCCAAAGCAATCTCATGTCCCCTTTTTGCCCTCCTGATTTCTCTCTTAACTCTACTCCGGCAATCTCTATACTCTTGAAGGGGAGAAAATTGCAGGGCTGTGGGGAAAGTGGGGGTTGGGGAGAGGGACTAATTGGATAGCTCTTTCAAAGGGCTGACACAGACATGATGGGCTGAATGGCCTCCTCCTGTGCTGTGAGTTTCCACGACTTCAACGTAAAACGGGCGGCCGATTCGCTAGCGCCCGTTTTGTGCTACTGTCCCAGACCAATTTTACCGCTAAGGAAATTTTGCGTGCCATTGAAACTAAAGTTAGGACATCCCAGGATTAGAATTGGACAAGTTCCACCTCCCAGCTTGTGCCATTGTTAAGTGGGAGAGGGGAGGAAGCGCGGGTGGGCGGGTTAAGATTGGAATATTGATGGGGAACTAACCAAGAGTCAGTATCACTGCACTCCTTGTCGCAAAGCTGGAGAGCAAATAAGAAACATGTATTTTCAACAGTGCCATTCCACATCCTCCTGATGCCGTGAGTTTTTATACGGCCCTGGTGCCACCACATTGTGGTGAACAGTCTCGTGTCACCGGAAGCCACACCAACGATCAACACATCAGATACAAAAACAACAACTTGCATTTATATAGCGCCTTTAATGTAGTGAAACGCCCCAAGGCGCTTCACAGGAGCGATTATCAAACAAAATTTGACACCGAGCCACACAAGGAGATATTAGGACAGGTGACCAAAAGGTCGTAAGGAGCGTCTTAAAGGAGGGGAAGTAGCAAGGCGGAGAGGTTTAGGGAGGGAATTCCAGAGCTTAGGGCTGAGGCAGCTGAAGGCACGGCCGCCAATGGTGAGCGATGGAAATTGGGGGATGGGGATGCACGAGAGGCCACAATTGGAGGAGTGCAGGGACTGACTGTAAGACCAGCTCTGAGAGCGGTGGCACGGACAGAGTATAGAAGCAGTGCCAGGGAACTTGACCCATTGACTGTTGTTACGTAGCACTGTTGGAAGGAGCTTTGTACCCCCTGTAATCCCCTCCCCCACTCATCCCCATTCAAGAAGATGGGGGGGCGGGGGGGGGGCGGGTATAAACTTAAGTGAGTAAAAATATTTAATCAAAATAATAGATCAGAGGGTAGCATGATCCTGAGACTCGTGCAACGCAGGCCGAGCAAGAGGAAAGGGTGTGAAAGAGGCAGGTGTGATACCCAGATGGTTACTGGCCTGAGTTATCGGGACAGGTGGGGGTGGAACCAGGCAGAAGCCAGTGCCCTTCAGGGAGGGGGGAAAATTGGGCTAGTGAATGAAAAATGAGGGGGCTGCGGTCGGCTTTTAACGATGAGGCCTGTGATGTGGCTGCTTTCCCATCGGCCTGTGCAGGCTCCTCGGTCAAAGTATGAAAGGCAATTTTACCCACACTCACTGGGGCTGGTTTATTTTTGTCCCTGTTTTAAGGGAGCCTCCCACGTGCCCCTCTCCCCTTTTATTCTTCATGTTAGGAGTAGGGTTACCAACCTTCCAGGATTGTCCTGGGGTCTCCAGGAATTAAAGAATAATCTCCAGGACTGTGCTGTGAACAAAATCCGGGGGGAAAATCATAGGGGCGTTTTTTAAAAAAAAAGAAAGTTTTTTTAATGTTCTTTGAACACTTTCATTTATCAGTTATAAAAAATATTGGAGATGGGGGAGAAAAAGGCTATTTGATTAGGCGGGAGGTCATGTAATGAAACCTCCAGGGATATGTCCAACCAGAGTTGGCAACTCCTAATGAGGAGGCGGTCTCTGTTGGTGCAAAACTCCAGGGTGTAGCACGGCGACCCAGAGCGTAAACCCCATCGCATCAACTCCCTGCTCGTCCTGCGGCAACGAGCTGTGAGCAGATTCGTGGAGCCCTTTCTCCTCCCCTCCCCCCCCCCCCCCCCCCAGAATTCTCTCTGGGTCACCGGTTTATGGACCGTCACCTTGTGGAGCGTAGCCAATGGAGGGAGAGCCGAGCTTCTCTCCCCTACCCCCCACAATGTGAAATCGTCAGGAGGGGAATCGATCCCCAGGAGGGGACGTGTAGAAGGAGCAGATTCTGCGGCATTGAAAAGTAGGATCTGGATTGCAAGCAGGCTGTTCGGCAAATCGACAGCCCTTTCCTCTGATGCGGTCAGCTGTGGCTCAGGGGGCAGCACTCTCGCTCCCTAATCAAAAGCTCGTGGGTTCAAGTCCCACTCCAGCGACTTGAGTACAAAATCCAGGCTTAGACTCCCTGTGCCAGTACTGAGGGAGTGCCGCACTGTCAGAGGTGCCGTCTTTTGGATGAAACTTTAAACCGAGGCCCCGTCTTCCCTCTCAGGTGGATGTAAAAGATCCCACGGCCACTATTTTGAAGAAGAGCAGGGGAGTTCTCCCTGGTATCCTGACCAATATTTATCCCTCAACCAACGTCACTGAAACGGATTATCTGGTCATTATTTCACTGCTGTTTGTGGGAGCTTGCTGTGCGCAAATTGGCTGCCGCGTTTCCCAAACTACATCAGTGACTGCTCTTAAGTACTTTATTGGTTGTAAAGCGCTTTGGGACATCCTGAGGTCATGAAAGACGCTTTAAATGGGAGTTCTTTTTTTTTCTTTTTAAAAGGAGAGTGAGAGGTACTGGGGCTTCCTGGTGGTCAGTTTGAGTCTGATTACTCTCGGGGGGGTGGTACGAGTCATTCATAAAATACGCTCATTTGAATCACTGAGCTGTGCATTAGCCAATTTAGGAAACAGCTGCTACAATACCAGCTCCTTAATGGACGCCATGCTCCCTCCCCCCCTCTATTTCCTTTATCCCATAGTTTCCGTTCAAGAATCCCGGTCCTGTGGTAACCTGCTGGGCCGGCCCTGTTGTTATAGGAACCGGCCCTGGCTCGGTGATGCCTCCCCGGCTGTTCCGTTCCTTTTTCAAAGTTGGCTGTTCACCCATTGGGGTCGATTTTAACTTCAGGGGGCTGGGAATCGGGGAGCTGATGTAGGCAGTGATCCAGCCCGTCTCCCCTCCGCCACCTGCTCAGGATCGTAAGGCCTGTGAGATTTATATTATACAGCTGGTGTATGAGGATAAACCTGTATATTATAAATCCTGTGTTTATTGGTGGTCCTGTATATTATACAGCTGTTGTACGGTGATGGTCCTGTATATTATACAGCTGTTGTACGGTGATGGTCCTGTATATTATACAGCTGTTGTACGGTGATGGTCCTGTATATCATACAGCTGTTGTACGGTGATGGTCCTGTATATCATACAGCTGTTGTACGGTGATGGTCCTGTATATCATACAGCTGTTGTACGGTGATGGTCCTGTATATCATACAGCTGTTGTACGGTGATGGTCCTGTATATCATACAGCTGTTGTACGGTGATGGTCCTGTATATCATACAGCTGTTGTACGGTGATGGTCCTGTATATTATACAGCTGTTGTACGGTGATGGTCCTGTATATTATACAGCTGTTGTACGGTGATGGTCCTGTATAGTGCTCGGTGCATGCTCACCATGCCCAGGTACCCTGGTCCCATTACAGTGCTGAGGCTCAGTTCTGATCTGATTGAATGGTGGAGCAGGCTCGAGGGGCTGGATGGCCTACTCCTGCTCCTATTTCTTATGTTCCCTTGAGCATCCATGTCCGATCCAGCTATTTTGATAGTGAGGAAATAAGACCAGTTAATTGTGAGGTGATTGTTTTGAAGGGCAATCTAATCTGTTGTATGAAAGGGGGATTTAGGATTCGGGCGAGCCAAGCCCTCACAGCAGTGGCTGAACAATTCAATCACTGGGCCTGTGCTAATGGTGTTTTCCTGTAAGCCTATTAAAGTCATTAATGAACCAGTGACCACAGTGCAATTTGAACAACATCTGCCTATTCACTTCATCACATGTTTTGTAGTGGGGGCAAAATGATATTCCAGGCTGGATCCCCCTCTCTCCCACTCTTTGACTCACTCACTGTCCCATTCTCTCTCCTTTTCTTTCTTTCTTTCTTTCTCCCTTGCTCTCTCTAGCTCTCCCTCTACCTGTCTCAAGCTCTACATCTCTCCCTCCCCCTCTCTCTCCCTCACCATCCCTCCCACTCTCCTGGGACCATTGTTTTTTCTGATCGTAGAGGAGATAGTTTGCTTTGATCTTATGGTAATAGTTAGTGGGCCCTTGTTTAGTACGGAAACACCATCACAAGTTTGCCTTCACACTAATTTAATTCTATCATTTAATTCAGATGCTCCTGAACATGCTCCCCAGCTCAATTGATTGATCCTCGATCACTGATCAATCCTCTCTTATTGGTACCACAGACTAAAGGGAAGAAATTTCACTTTAATCTGTGATGCCCTGTTTTTGCTCTTAATTCATCCCCTCAAATTGTTCCCGGTCTCCAGTGACAGACCTGTACCCACCAGTACTGTACCCCAGTGTTATCAATCAACAGACCTGTACCCACCAGTACTGTACCCCAGTGTTATCAATCAACAGACCTGTACCCACCAGTACTGTACCCCAGTGTTATCAATCAACAGACCTGTACCCACCAGTACTGTACCCCAGTGTTATCAATCAACAGACCTGTACCCACCAGTACTGTACCCCAGTGTTAACAATCAACAGACCTGTACCCACCAGTACTGTACCCCAGTGTTATCAATCAACAGACCTGTACCCACCAGTACTGTACCCCAGTGTTATCAATCAACAGACCTGTACCCACCAGTACTGTACCCCAGTGTTATATGGTGACAGACCAGTACTTGCTGAGCATTCCGGATTGAGTGTACTCGCTGAGTGTTGTGCCCGGGTAAGGTTTGTCCGTCCCTGCTCTCCTGAAGCGGACTCTTGCTGGGATACGGTTGTACAGTTACCAGCTATCCTCCGTTACCTCATTGAGATGGTCGTTATTCAGTCACTCTGCCAGTTAAGTGCAAGGACATTACATCTCACTCTGATCCCGTGCTTGACTTAATATCCACTCGTGTATATTTCCAGCCAGTGCCACTAGATCATGAGCTAGAGAGGGAACTCTGTCTGAATTTCCCCCTCCCTACGTCTGGGGCATTGTGACCAAGTATTGTACCTTTGTCACTCCTTTAAGCAAGTCATTGGAGTCAGCACCAATGGACACAATGGGCCGAATGGCCTCTTCCTGTGCTGGAAACTTCTATGGTTCCAAAAGCTGCCATTTATTTGGAGAATTTGCAATGATTTCGACAGCCCAGAATGGCAACTTTATGAAAGATTCCTTTTTAACAATCTTTATTGAAAAGTTAACAATTATATCTGTCTATTCCGATGCTCTCCTGGCCGGCCTCCCATCTTCCATCCTCTGTAAATTTGAGCTCATCCAAAACTCTGCTGCCCGTATCCTAACTCGCATCAAGTCCCGTTCACCCATCACCCCCTGCGCTCACTGACCTACATTAGCTCCAAGCCCAGGAACACTTTGATTTTAAAATTCTCATCCTCGTGTTCAAATCCCTCCATAGCCCCCATGCACTCCTGTTTGCTCACTTGTCCTGATATCTCCTTCTTTGGCTCGGTGTCAGATTTTGTCCTGTGAAGCACCTTGGGATGTTTCATTAAATTAAAAGCACTATTATAAATGCACATTGTTCTATTTTAATATGTAAACAGAAAATAAATTTGTTTTTTTTCTATCACTGACTCCTGGAACCATTTTATCTCAATCCTTCCCCTCCCCCCAAAAAATGCCAGGAATGGCCAGTCCAACCTGAATGGCTAGTTGTCAGTTCACAGCACTGACCAGATGTACTTATTTAAAGCGGTCAGCGAACTGACCAGAGGAGGCCCGCGGGCCCAGAGGGGTGTGAGGATGTGTGCTGCCTGCCTGATAGATTGGGCCTCAGGGTTTAAGATGTGGAGACCAGCAGGCCAGGCCCCTTTGTTTCCTGTTTGTTTATTCTTTCTCTTGGACTTTAGGCAGATTGAGGCTGAAGTCCGAAGCAGCTCAGAGATAGACGTGGACAAGTGTGAGCCCCCAGGAGAGGTGGCAATTTAAAAGTTTGACGTGAATAGGATTTATTGCAGCAAAATTTCCCATTACTTGGAGTTATTTTACTTGACTTTTTATTTATTGTGCCAATTAGAGAGAGAGAGAAAAAAAAATACAGAGACAGTTTTGTTTAATGAAAAGAGAAGACATGTAGGGAGCCTGTGTAGGTCTTAAGTTTACCGAGAGAGAGAGAGGATGTCTTACACCCTCTGTGTGCCCCTCATTCACAGGACCCCGTGATCATGGGATTGGATACACTGATGGCCCCTTTCTGCTTTCAAAGCACTATCAGGCTTTCATTTATTCTCAGCTCCCGCAGTATCACTGGTTCCGGAATGTTGTGGGGGGGGGGAGGTGGCTGGGTTTGGACTCTGCCCCGTTCACTCTGCCCCGTTCACTCTGCCCCGTTCACTCTGCCCCGTTCACTCTGCCCCGTTCACTCTGCCCCGTTCACTCTGCCCCGTTCACTCTGCCCCGTTCACTCTGACGCCAAGGGGGAACAGCAGCGGATTGCGACTCGTACGTCTTGCATTGGACCATTTGCACCCCCCCCCGCTCCCGCCGCAACAATGGGAAGGTTTGTTGGAGACAGCGAGTGGGCACTGCCACCCTTCATGGGTACTGGATCAAACGGTGGGCAGGATTAATGGCAGCCGCTGGCTGCAGGGTTGCTCCCCGTTGAGGTGGATGTCTGAGCTTCCATCGGTGAACACCATCCTGGGTACATCACAGCAAACTCACCAAAGTGGCGGCTACTGACTGCGTTAGTCCATTAGACTGTGTACTTCCTCACTGATCCATACTTCAGGCTTCCAGAGGGAGGATAGGGTGACAACCGAGTTACACCCTGGGCTTGATATTGATGTGGTTTGATGTTTTGCTTGCTTTTCCCTTGAGTTTAGAAAGAAAGAAACAAAGACTTGTGTTTATATAGAGCCTTTCACAACCTCAGGATGTCCCAAAGCACTTCACAGCCGATGAAGTATAGTCACTGTTGTAAGAAACACAGCAGTCAATTTGCGCACAGCAAGATCCCACAGACAGCAATGTGATAATGGCCAGATCATCTGTTTTTTTAGTGGTGTTGGTTGAGGGATAAATATTGGCCGAGGACACGGGGGAGAACTCCCCTGCTCTTCCTCGAATAGTGGCCGTGAGATCTTTTACATCCACCCGAGAGGGCAGATGGGGCCTCGGTTTAATGTCTCATCCGAAAGGCGACACTCCGACAGTGCAGCGCTCCCTCAGTGCTGGCACTGGGAGTGTCGGCCTAGGTTTTGTGCTCCAGTCTCTGGAGTTTGAGGGACGATCACTTCGAGGTGTTTAAAATGATGAAAGGATTTGGTAGGGTAGATACGGAGAAGCTATTTCCTCTGGTGGGGAAATCCAGAACAAAGGGACACAATCTTATCGTTAGAGCTAGGCTGTTCGAGAGTGAAATCAGGAAGCACTTTTTCACACAAAGGGGAGTGGAATTCTGGACACCCCCCCCCTCCCCCAAAAAGCTGTGGATGCTGGGGGTCAATTAAAGCATTCAAGACTGAGATCGATAGGTTTTTGTTGGGTAAGGGTATCGAGGGATATGGATCAAAGGCAGGTAAGTAGAGTTGAGGTACAGATCAGCCATGCTCTAATAGAACGGCGGAACAGGCTCGAGGGGCTGAATGGCCTCCTGTCCCCATGCTCTGCACCAATGTCAAACGCTGCCCGTTTCTGTCGGCCATTGTTTGCAGGTCATCGCACCTCCCCATTGCACAGGACGTCTACTGCAATCAAATAATATAATCTTCAGCGGCCCCCCACTCTATCTGATTTCACAGAATGATACAACACAGAAGGAGGCCATTCAGCCCATCATGCCTGTGCTGGCAGATTTTTGTTGATAACTAAACATGTGACCTTCCAATCTGTTCTGATGTCAAGTGCCCACTGGCTCAGTGGGTAAAAGGATTACCCGGCATGGTACAGGGTGAAGGTTAACCAGCTCCCTCCCAAGCTCTGTCCCAGCTTTGTGCTGAGTTAGCAGATCTCAAGTGAGGCAGGAGGGGAAGGAGAGGGGTTTCCTACAGTTGACCTCAACCTTCCTGGATAGTCATGAGAAAAACAGGCTAGGTTTCCTGCTCCTGATCACAATTCAATGACTCTTGGTGTGTGTGTGCGACACACGCGTCTGTTGACGCTGCATGAAGACATGACTAAGCTCGGCTGAGAAGCTCTGCCTTTTCCCCCCACTCAGTAGTGGCCAATACAGTGTGACTGGGCTATTATTTTACTAATTTAGTGCTCTAATGGTGGTTATTGTGCTGTGGTTTGCTATTTCCCCAAAGCACTATTATGTTGGATGATTATACCTGGTTGCACTGCACATCAGGAATTGGGATTGTTGGTGAAGTTTATAACTGATGTACAAAATAAGAGTCTAAATGGGGTAGAGGAGCAGAGGGATCTGGGGTTAGAGATACACAAATCTCTAAAAGTAGCGATGCAGGTTAATAAGGTCATTTTTTAAAAAAGAGAACAAAGCATTGTGTTTCATTTCTGAGGGATAAATAGAGAGGTGATGTTAAACTTGTATAGAACCTTGGTTAGACCACACTTGGATTACTGTGCAGAGTTCTGGCCTCCATATTATGAAAAGGATATAGAGACACTGGAGAAGGTGCAAAAAAGATTTACAAGGATGATACCAGAACTGAGAGGTTATAACTATCAGGAAAGACTGAACAGGCTGGGGCTTGTTTCTCTAGAAAAGAGAAGACTGAGGGGTGACCTGATAGAGGTCTTTAAGATTATGAAAGGGTTTGATAGGGTAGATGTAGAGAAGATGTTTCCACTTGTGGGGGAGACCAGAACCAGGGGCCATAAATATAAGATAGTCACTAATAAATCCAACAGGGAATTCAGGAGAAACTTCTTTACCCAGAGCGGTGAGAATGTGGAACTCGCTCCCACAAGGAATAGTTGAGGCGAATAACATAGATTCATTTAAGGGGAAGCTCGATAAACACATGAGGGAGAAGGAATATATGCTGATAGGGAGGGAGGGAGGAGGCTCATGTGGAGCATAAACACCGGCATGTTCCTGTTGGGCCGAATGGCCTGTTTCTGTGCTGTACGTTCCATGTAATTCTATGTAATCATTACGAACTGTAGTAACACGGCAAAGTGGT